>NC_089231.1:50738533-50983533 GCF_963924675.1 Phocoena phocoena
CTGGGGGTGCCCTGGGGGATACAAAGAGACACCTCTCCTTCAGTTATTTGGAATGAACTCCTTTTCTAACTTCTCGAATGTTCTAGCTATCTGTGAAGGACGAAACCTATAAAGTGTACTCCAGCAAAAGGGGAAATCGAGTAATTGCCAAAACCTTCTCTCCCAAAGCGTTGAGCTACCAAATCCTAACTTTTAAAATTAATTAATTAAATGTTTTGGCTGCGTTGGGTCTTCGTTGCTGTGCGCGGGCTTTCTCTAGCCGTGGCGAGCGGGGGCTACTCTTTGTTGCAGTGTGCGGGCTTCTCATTGCGGTGGCTTCTCTTGCTGCGGAGCACGGGCTCTAGGCACGTGGGCTTCAGTAGTTGTGGCTCGTGGGCTCTAGAGCACAGGCTCCGTAGTTGTGGCGCACAGGCTTAGTTGCTCCGCGGCATGTGGAATCTTCCCGGACCAGACATCAAACCCGTGCCCCCTGCATTGGCAGGCGGATTCCTAACCACGGAGCCACCAGGGAAGTCCCCCAAATCCTGACGTTTTAAGGGTGCACAGAGAGAAGTAAAAAGCTCTGAATGGTGTGGTCAAATGGCAGCAAACACCCGGCAATTTGGAATAGCAGTGCTGACACTGCTTACGGTAGGATTTCTAAGGTGGGAATGCAAGGCCTGAGGTTGTGAGGACATCTCTTACTCTCACTTGAAGGGAAAAACCAGCCCAGTTCTGAGCCCAGTGAACTGGTGCTTTTTCCCCTGAAATATCCCTGCTCTGACATCTAGGTTGAGCTACGCTGTGTGAACCACTTGGATCCAATCAAGTCCTGCCATTATCTTTTGTGAAGCCAGTCAGTTACTCTTATTTTCATGTTATCCTTGGGTGGTTGACTGTTCACTCTAAGAATTACACAATGCATGACTCCGTTTCAGTACTCATGCTTCTGTTTTTTTGCGGTACGCGGGCCTCTCACGGCTGTGGCCTCTCCCGTTGCGGAGCACAGGCTCCAGACGCGCGGGCTCAGCGGCTATGGCTCACGGGCCCAGCCGCTCCGTGGCATGTGGGATCTTCCCGGACCGGGGCACAAACCCGTGTCCCCTGCATCGGCAGACGGACTCTCAACCGCTGCGCCACCAGGGAGGCCCTAACAGGGTGAATTTTATAGTATGTGCACTCTATTTCAGTAAGACTGTTATTTTTTTTAAGTGCATAATAGGAATATCCACAGTAGTTTTACTCATGACAGCCCCAAACTGAGGAAATAGACCATACATCAATCAAGGAGAAATAAAGTTTGATCTCTCCATACAGTAGAATAGTATACTGCAGTAAAAAAGAGCCTACAGCCACATAGGTGATTCAGATGTATTGATTGGGAAGGAACCTAGGTTCCTTCTCTGTCTGGTGGTGGTTACATGGATGTTTCAAGGTGTAAACATTCAACAAGCCCTACACTTGAAATTCAAGCTCGTCGTGCATTTTACTGTATTTATGTTATAATTCAGTTTTTATTTTATTTGTTTATTTTTTTGCGGTACGCGGGCCTCTCACCGTTATGGCCCAGCCGCTCCGCGGCATGTGGGATCTTCCTGGACTGGGGCACGAACCCACGTGCTCTGAATCAGCAGGCGGACTCTCAACCACTGCGCCACCAGGGAAGCCCATAATTCAGTTTTTAAAAATCCGATGTGGGTGCTGCAGTGGTGCCATCCTCAGAAAGCACAGCTGAGCCTCCTCTCCTGCTGGTCCCTGGGAAGCCCAGGTGTTGGGTCCAGCAGACCCTCCCACCTCTGGCTTTGACCCTGTCTTTGCACTGCAGATGGTCTGGGGTTTCACTTACTGGGGAAAGAGAAGAACCCACAGAGTGGTGCCTCACTCTTCTGGGCGCCGGCCACCAGTTCTGTTGAATGTCATGGTTGGAGAGGGTTTCTAATCAATATTCAGCTCAGTGCCAATGTAAAGAAAGTGAGCTCAGGCTTCCTGGTAGCGTTGCAGAAGTATTTATTGGTCTGCTTCTGCTCCACAGGCTTTACCGTTTCTTCGGAGAAAAGCAGCCTCTGCTGAGCTGTCTCCTTGATGGAGGCGGGCGGGGCTCCTGGCTGCACCGCCAGCTCCCTGCACTCAGACTTTCTGCTTCCTGTAATGGAACCCAGGCGAGGACCGTGGTGCAGATTTCTCTATTCTCAGCTTCCTAAATTGTACACGGGGTGTACCTTGTAAATGGCATGGGAACAAGACAAGACATTTTCTTCCCTCTGGGTCACTACACTGGGCCTCACTGTGGCAGTTGACAGGTTTCCTAAATTAACTGCTCTGTGCTTTTTTGAAACATATATTTGAATGTCTGTAACGATGTTTTCAGTTTAAACTTCGGAGACAGACTGACATTAAATGGCTTCTCCCAAGCAGTCCGTTTGCCTGCATCTTAGGGACACCCCTTGTGTGACTGACCATATGGACCTTCACGGCTGTGGCTACAGCCAAACTCCTGAGCTGCTTCCTCCCCTGCTATGTGTAGTCCCCTCCTCACTGCGTCAGTAGACATCTCTGGCGTGGACTTGGGGTCATAGCCTCATCTCTGCCTCCCTGTCTTTGTTTTCCCCCTATCTTCATCTCTCTTATCTACTTCCTACAGATGTTTTAAGTCTGTAAAGATTGTCTTTTTAAGCTTCTTGAAAATTCTCACTGGAACAAGGAATAAAATTCCCCCATCCCTTTCAAAGAAAAGGTGTAAGTGAGAGAATAAAATTCAGTCCCTGAGAAATAACTTTATAGATGATTCCTTTGTCTTAGGGAGGAGGAAACTGAAATCTAGAGAGGGGAACGGCCAGCCTGAGGTTAGTCAGTGAGTTTGTGACACAGCAAGGGGACACTGGGGACTCTCAGAGTGCTGGCCCACTGCTCTCCCACGGACACGGCACAAGAACAGATTGGGATGAGCTCTTTTGAAGCCCAAGTCCAGACATGCTACACGCCCAGTCGTCCTGGATCCAGCTGCCCACGGTCTTTAAGGGAATAGGATTCCCATGGGATTTTTTTCAATACCTTGCTAGGAAAAAGCATTTTCCAGCTACTGGTTTTTTCTTTCTCTTCGGGTTTCCTTCAGCTTTAATGGTGGCCTCCACCCAACTCACACTTTGCATTTTCCGATAAAACCCAGTGGCTTAGCATCTGTGAGTTTGTTCATGCTGTTCCTTCTATGTAGAAAGCCCTTTTCACCCTTCCTCACCTGGTAATTCTTATCTGTCCTTCAAGATTAGCTCAGGCATCATCTCGATGTGGGCTTGTTCCTGCAACACTGAATATACCCATGTCTTAGCACTTATCATATGGTATTGAAATTACTTGCTTAGTAACCTCTGGAAGTAGCTAACCTAGAATGGGGTGCTGGGGGCAGGTTCTTGCCTTTCATTTTTGCCTCTCTAGTTCCTAGCGAGGGGCTCAGTGAAGGGAATTTGGCCTTAGTGTCCTTCCAGCAATAACTCAAAGCCCTTTTCCTTCTTCACTTCTAATTCAGTGAAAGCTTCTTCCTAAACAATTTGTTGTTTTTTTAGCTTTCCTTTTGTAAACTCTCCAAAAGAGCAAGGAATTATGTCTTAGCTCGGGCTGCCATAACAAAATGTCATAGATTGGGTGGCTTAAACAACAGACGTTTATTTCTCACAGTTCTGGAGGCTGGGAAGTCCAAGATTAAGGTGCCAGCAGGGTTGGTGTCCGGAGGAAGCTCTCTTCTTGGGTAGCAGGTGGTTGTCTTCAGCTATGTCTTTGCATGGCAGAGAGAGGGCACAAGCTCTCTGACCTCTTCCTGTAAGGTCACTAATCCCATCATGAGGACCCGACCCTTATGACTTCATCTAACCCTAATTACCTTCCAAAGGGCCCATCTCCAAATACCATAATATTGGAGGTTAGGGCTTCAGTATATGGATTTAGGGTGGAGGAGGGGCATACAATTCAGTCCATAGCAAAAGAGTGCACAGGTGACCCACTGACGTTTTGCAGTGAGTGCCAAGAGTTGTGTAACAAGAGCTAGAAAGGGGCTTCCCTGGTGGCGCAGTGGTTGAGAGTCCGCCTGCCGATGCAGGGGAGGAGGGGACACGGGTTCATGTCCCGGTCTGGGAAGATCCCGCATGCCACGGAGCGGCTGGGCCCGTAAGCCATGGCCGCTGAGCCTGTGCGCCCGGAGCCTGTGCTCTGCAACGGGAGAGGCCACAACAGTGAGAGGCCCACGTACCGCAAAAAAAAAAAAAAGAGCTAGAAAGTCTTCATGGTTTGTGTAAATCCCTCAAGTGGAACTGAGCTGGTAGAGTGAGTCTTGTGCAAGCTTTGTACATTTTTAAGGAGTTCTCACTCTCTGGTCATGTAAAACTGGGTGTGACTAGACCTGGAGCTGAGGTATAGCCCTCGACATCATAGGCTCACTTCTCCCAACTGATATTTCATCAGGAATTGTTGGGATTAAGGAAGAAGGCAGGTTAGAAGTAGCAAAAAGGTTTTTGCCAAATGAGCACCACATTTCCTATCTTTAAGCAGGTCTTGTATATCTTTTGGCAAATCTATTCCTTCACCTCCATTATTACTAAGTATAACAATAACGTGAATTGCAGTTGTTGTTAAATGGAGATTAAAAAATCCTCATGACCTTGGAGTAAGTATAATTATGGTGCTTTTATTTAAAGCTCCTTTGAGTTAAATTCATTTCATTTCTAAAAATAGACTGCAGAGATTAGATCTATTCTTTGAGAGGATCAAAATAACTTCGAATATAAAAACACCTTAGCTGCATGCTCCTCCTTTCCAGAAGCACAGAGTACTGCTTAGCTGGGAGACTGATAGAACTTTTTAATCAACAAGGCAAAGTTTGAAAAATAACTTTGGCAGAAATCCATCATTCTAAAAGTAAGTCTGTCAGTAAGTGAGTACATTTACTGAATAACATGAGACTGAAAAAGTTGAGAAAAAGTACTAGAATGAAGAATCTATTAATACTATACCAGGCTGTCACTGAATTGAATTTGAAGGAAAATTAGAGTAGCCTCAAATTCTCCATTTGTCTTTGACGATTGGATGTTCTGAGTCTGTCTACATTATTTTGCTCTTTATAGTTCTTGGCAAAGGAGCAATACTTGGCAAATTATAGCCCCTTTATTCAAAGAAATTCTAGTATATTATAGAAAATAAAACAAACAAAAACAAAACAAAACACCCAACCAAATCAGGTATTTTAGGATGAGCTGAAGTGGAATGCCCAGAGAGATAGGTGAAAGGAAGAAGCCCCCCCAAAGGTACCAGGGAACACCGCTTCAGCAGACATGATTTAATATGGCCTCTTGAGAAATGTGAGTACTAAAGAGAAAAGTCTGACACCCAACCCTTTCTGAGGGAGAGCCAACACTTTCTGCACTGCTGATCCAGGAAGATTGCAAGTCCAAGATAAAAGGTCCAAAGGTCACAGATTTCTGAAGCTGGAACCAAGGGATCAGTGTCAGATGGCATAAAAGACACATGGGTCTCTTCAGCCTACAGCATGTGTTAAAAGGTTCAGAGTTCTGGTACTTGAACTCTTCTACCCACTTCTCCCTTCTTGGTATATGGACTAAGAGAACACATGGACAAAGAATAGTAGGCAAGTGGGAAACAAAGTTGACTTGAAAAACTCAACCTTAGTTTAGAGACTTAAGGCTTTCTGCTCCCTATAGGAGGCATGGCTTCCTCTCCATCCTCCACTCCCACCCTGCAACAGGTGAAGACAGGGTAAAGAAAATTTTATTGCATGGATTCAAGAGAAGAAATAAATCATGTGGAGTCTGGATTCTTGCCTTTAAAACACTGGAATCCCACTAACTAGTGTAATGAGCCTCATTAAGTGTACAATCAGATGAATAATTCTTCCCATTAGAGTGAACTTGGAAGAGATTGAAAGGATGGAAAGCAGAAGAGTTTCCTCCTCCCAGGCAGAGAGAATCGTGAGGAAAGGAAACGGTATGTTCCTCTCATCTCCAGTCTGTCTTATTAATCATCATCAGTTGCATCATATCTGAATCTCTGTGTCTGAAGAGAAAGAGACTGTGCCCTTAAGAAAGTCCTGTTGCCCTCGGCTGATAGATACAAGATCCTAGGCTATGATGAAAATACAAAGCTAATTTACATTGTAATGATGAGTTAATAAGATTGTCGCTGATCAGGAAGATGTTCAGAACAAATCAAATAAAGCCTCCCCACCTTGCGTCACCATGATGACATCCAAGGTGGCTCTAGGGAAATAGTTTTCAGCCAAATCTGGTTTGAAAACCAGTGTCTTACCATCTCTCTCTGTCTTAGTTTTCTCATCTGTATAGTAAACGGAAATCCTCTACTTCAGAGTAGACTGTTGTACATTGTGACAGGCCAACATTCAGTTGAAACAACTAGGGGAAAAACAAGTAAATTGCAAAAATCATATTTTTAAAGAAATCAGAGATCTGTGAAAGCAATGAGAACTAAATTAAATAAATTTCCAAAGAAGGAAGAACCTTCCTAGGTATATGAGTGACACAGGCTATTTTCTTCATGGGGTTGGGGGGAGGTGAAGGATATTTGCTGATTCTGGGTGTGGCCTAAGGATCTGACTTTGTCCAAGAAAAGGAAATATTCTGTGGGAAAGAGAAACTAGCAGAGCTTTTGGCAGTCATGTGGAACTGGCTTGATGGATTGGAAACTAGAGGAGCCCCAAAGGCAAGTCCAGTATTCCCAGGAGACATTTGCTGAACTCTGGAGCAGTTCTGGAGGCTGCTGGTTGTCCCAGAAAGGCAAAGCAAAAGCTCATAATCTTGGGGGTACTTAGGAGACAAAATCTTGCTAAAAAGAGGAGCCTGAAGCAAATATACAATGACTCTTCCCCTGAAGACTGTTGCCAGATTTTGAATCTACATGGGATGGGAAGCTAAAAAGCTAAGGTCAAAATTTCTGAAAGGCAGAACTTATAGGAATGAGAAGTTAGAGATCTACCAGGCTCTTACACACAAGTCTGGAAGGGCCATACCTGAAGAACTAGATAAAGTAGAGGTGGACTAAGCCTTACTAGAGCTATAGCCCATCTCTGATTCACTCAATTCCTGATTATAGTTCTTTTACATGCAGTGTTCAACATAACGAAGTTGTAGACATGTTAAGAGGCGGGAAAACATGACTGATAATTAAGTGGAAAAAATAATGAGAGCATAACCACAAATGATCTGGGTGTTGGAGCTAGTGATAACTTAAAAGTGACTATGAATAATATGTTAAAGAAAATAGTGGAAAAAATGAATTAAATGATGGGAGAAATTCAATGCAAAATTGGAATCTGTAAAAAAAAATCAAAGAGTTATTATTGAATGGAAAAAAATATGTGTGAAATTAATAACTTAGTGGATGGGTCTAAGAGCAGACTGGACACAGTGTTACAGGATTAGTGAAGCATAGAGAGGAAAAAAGAGTGGAAAGAATAGAACAAAGTATAAGAGACATGGAGGAGATTGTCAAAATGTCTAATATATATGTACTTGGAATTCTAGAAGGTAAGGAGAGAAGCAGTGTATGAAGGAATAATGGCTGAGAATTTTCTAACACTGCTGAAAGACATCAACCCACAGCTTCAAGAATCTCACCAAACCCCAAACTAAAAATACAAAGAAAAATAAGTATGCTTAGGCATATCCTAGTTAAAATGTTGAAAACCAAAGATAGAGAAAATCTTAAAAGTCAACCAGAGGAAAAAGACATTACCTTAAATTTTAAAAGTAACTGACATTTCAACTGAAACTATGAATACCAACAGACAATGGAATGACATCTTTAAAGTGCTGAAATTTAGGGGATAGATTAGATAATCTCAACACTCCATTCCTCTATTCCTACCTTAAAGAACTAGTCACCAGCCTCTTCAAAATTACTATGAATATGTTTGGAGAATTACTACTTGAGGTTTTCCAGACTTTTTCATTAAATATACATGCTTATTTCATCTCCTAATTCTCAGATTTCTGTTGTCTTGTATTCATATCACATAGCATGATATTGGCTTCTAAAATTCACATTGGAAACTCATTATAAATCAAGTAAAGTAGTACTTAATTTGGATAGACAGAT
Source organism: Phocoena phocoena (assembly GCF_963924675.1). NCBI lineage: Eukaryota > Metazoa > Chordata > Mammalia > Artiodactyla > Phocoenidae > Phocoena > Phocoena phocoena. Next base: position 50,746,628 of record NC_089231.1, read on the forward strand.
CATGTTCTAAAGTAGAATATAAATGTTTGAAGGTAGAATGAATGAATGGCTTTATAAAAAGGAAACTGTGATATAATGGTATGATTCATGTATAGTGAATCATTAGTTAAGGTGTTGGTTGGAATAGTGATTTAGAATTCCTTGCTACTCAAAATGTGGCTTTGACACCAAAAGCACAAGCAACAAAAGAAAAAAATAGATAAATTGGACTTCATCAAAATTATAAACTTTTGAGCTGCAAAGGACACCATCAAGAAAATGAAAAGACAACTCACAGACAAATCATATATCTGATAAGGGAGTTGTATCTAGAACATATAAAGAACTCTTAAAGCTCAATAGTAAAAAGATAACACAGTTTAAAAATGGGCAAAGAATCTGAAGAGACAGTACTACAAAGTAGATAAATAAATGGCCAGTAGGCCCATGAAAAGATGTTCAGCATCACTTGCCATTAGGGACATGCAAATCAAAACAACAGTGAGATACCACCTCACTCCCACGAGGATGGCTATAATAAAAAAGACAAATAAGGACAAGGATGTGAAGACATTGAAACCCTCATGCACTGTGGTGGTAATGTAAAGTGGTGTAATAAATGAGTCCTGTGGTGAAGATGCTGATGATGGTGGTAATGATGGTTATTTACCAGGTTCTGGCTTATTCATCAATGTTATAAAGTGGTTCTGTGGATTTTGGCAGTTTTGTAGATACTTTTACTGAAATTAAGAACACATCACTAGGGACTTCCCTGGTGGCGCGGTGGTTAAGAATCTGCCTGCCAATGCAGGGGACGCGGGTTCGAGCCCTGGTCCAGGAAGATCCCACATGCCACGGAGCAACTAAGCCTGTGCGCCACTACTGAACCTGCGCTCTAGAGCCCACGAGCCACAACTACTGAAGCCCGCACACCTAGAGCCTGTGCTCCACAACGAGAGAAGCCACTGCAATGAGAAGCCCGCACACCACCATGAAGAGTAGCCCCGGCTCGCAGCAACTGGAGAAAGCCCGCATGCAGCAATGAAGACCCAACACAGCCAAAAATAAATAAATAAATAAATTTTTTTTAAAAAAGGGGGGCTTCCCTGGTGGCGTAGTGGTTGAGAGTCTGCCTGCTGATGCAGGGGACACGGGTTTGTGCCCCGGTCCGGGAGGATCCCACATGCCACGGAGCGGCTGGGCCTGTGAGCCATGGCCGCTGAGCCTGTGCGTCCGGAGCCTGTTTTCCACAACGGGAGAGGCCACAACAGTGAGAGGCCCCATATGAGAATTCCTAGGGAATTTTTTTTTAAATGCTGATACCTGGACCTTATTATAAGATATTCCAATTTCATTGATATGGGACAGGACTTTAGTTGTTTTTGTTTTCTAACTTCTCAGGAGATTCTCTTGTGCAGCTAGGGTTGAGAGCTACTGAGTCAAGTTGACATCTCCAGGGTTAAGTAGAGCTACCATTGAGGGTTAACTTGGAAGTGGAAAAGGAGGATTGGCACAGGAACCAGGAGACCTGGGTTTGAGTCTGCACTCTTCCCTTTTTGTGACTCTGTGCTTTGAGCAAGATATTTGACCTCAAGGAGCTTCAGTTTCTTCATCTGTAAAATGGGACAAAGCACCCTCCCCTCCTGTGGAGGGTTGTTGCGAGGAGCGGATGAATTCATACATGACACTGCTGAGCCTGACACCTGGGACATTTTTTGCCCTATTTATTTATTTTTTTATTTTTTGCGGTACACGGGCCTCTCACTGTTGTGTCCTCTCCCATTGCGGAGCACAGGCTCCGGACGCGCAGGCCCAGCGGCCATGGCTCATGGGCCCAGCCGCTCTGTGGCATGTGGGATCCTCCCGGACCGGGGCACAAACCCGTGTCCCCTGCATTGGCAGGTGGACTCTCAACCACTGCGCCACCAGGGAAGCCCTGCCCTCTTTATTTTTTTAAAAAATTTTTGGTCATGCCGTGAGGCATGCAGGATCTTAGTTTCCCGGTCAGGGATTGAACCCATGCCCCCTGCCTTGGGAGCATGGAGTCTTAACCACTGGACTGCCAGGGAAGTCCCTGACCTCTTTAAATTTTGGTTACTTTCTTCCCTTACCTTCCATGAACTAGATATTTATGTCACTTTTTTTTTCTAATTTTGTTCTATTATTGCTTTTTCCGTAAAATGTAGGAGTTTGTTAAAAGTCATCCGAGGTTTCTCTAGGTTTAGAATTTATCCTTTCTTCACGTGACCTTGATCTCTTTATGTTCCTCAGCTATATTTTCAGTCCCAGTGTACTTATGGTAAATGTCATTTTTTGATACCTGAAAAAGTAATGGCTCATTGTATATTTTAATGAGGTGATACCAAATGCTGTTAATAGCTCTGCCTGGAGTTTAGCATGATTTGTCTGTCATTAACTGATCCTGGAATAAATCATGGGATTGATATTGAATAAATTAATTCAATATTTTAAAAACACCAAACAGGGGCTTCCCTGGTGGTGCAGTGGTTAAGAATCTGCCTGCCAATGCAGGGGACGCGGGTTCGAGCCTTGGTCTGGGAAGATCCCACATCCCATGGAGCAACTAAGCCCGTGTGCCACAACTACTGAGCCTGCGTTCTAGAGCTCATGAGCCACAACTACTGAGCCTGCATGGCACAACTACTGAAGCCCACGTGCCTAGAGCCCATGCTCCGCAACAAGACAAGCCACCACAACACAATGAGAAGCCTGTGCACTGCAATGAAGATCCAACGCAGCCCCTCAAAATAAATAAATAAATAAAACACCAAACGGAGTTCTCAGCCTTAGCTGTGGTTTCTGTCTAGTGGATTTGGCATAGTTTCTTTGGTCCTAGGCGAGAAAGACAGCCTGTTCTGAGATTATACATTTTTATTAGATTTACTCTTTAACCTAAAAGAAAGGCTGGATTGGTTACATTCATATGTGAATCTGAAACACAGATGGACTCCAGGACAGTCTGACCTGTGCCTCTACAGCCTGTGAGAAAGCTAGAGTTTACCTTTTCCTGGAGATGTGGGAGTACCATCTGGCCAGAGCTGGAGTTGGATGGTGTGGAGCAGAACGCCTCACATTTTAATGTGCATGCATATCACCAGGGGTCTGTTCCACTGTAGATGCTACTCAGTCGGTCTGGGGTGGGGCCTGAGAGCCTGCATTTCCTGCAAGCTCCCAGATGGTTTCGATGGCAAGGGTATAGAAGACAGCCGTTCTTCTGTCTGCCCAGCACTTTCCCTACCTTCCTCCAGGGAAACCTTCCTTCCTCCATTCCAACCACGAAGTTCAAGGGTGAACTTCCATGTTCTTACATTACTCTGTTTCCCAGGCCACAGTTAATTGATTCAGGGACCAATCAGAATCTTCCCTGGCATTTTGGGACTTGGAACCAGAGAGCCAGTCTCAGCTCTTCTCTGTGGAGCCCCATGGAGGTAATTGGTCCAAGAAGCACAGACAAGGGACAGAGAGATTGCCCCCAGTTCTCAGGTCTGGGTTCCAATGTCCCTAATATATGAAAAGTGACCTTTGGGGTTATGTTACCAGCTCTGACGATACAGTGCATTTGTGTAAACTGTTTCAGGCACTTACCGTATGCAAGTCTCTGTTGCTGGGCCCCGAACATACAAAGCTGAATAGCTCACCTCCAGTGTGGGGAGACCACCATTTCAGTAGAATTTGATGTGTGCAATGGTAAGGGGTTACGGAAGCCCCTAGAAGAAGCTTCTGATCCACTCAGGAAAAGTTTTAGAAATGGATTTTCAAAAGGTGAATAGGGATTGTTTGAGGAGGCCTGTGAAATTATTCCAGGTAGAGAAAACTTGCTGAGCAAAGGCAAGATGATGGGATGAAACAGGGTTTGAAAACCTATAACCAGTTTACATGGGAGGTGCATGGCTGAAACCGGGGCAGTTACGGTGAAGGGCCTTGTATACACGCTGCCATTGGCCACTTTTCCTTATGTCCTATGTACTTCAACAACAACAACAGCAACATCAAAACAATAACAAACAGCAAAGCTAAATCTCTGCTTCTCTTCCAAATACACGACTCTCTGGCAGGTTCCCATCAACAACTGTTCCTCTTTATTTTCCCTTAAACAAACAGGAAATTTGTCTCAGGATCGAAATGAATGTTTAAAAAACAAACCTGATCTGCTTTAAATACTAAAATCTGTTTAAATAACACAGAGGTTGTGACATCCATTGACAAATCCAGGAAGTTCAAAGCCCCGCCGTTGACACAATGTATTGAGTTCTGCTGTTGTTGGCAGCCCGAACTGTGGCAGGTCCTGGAGTTTGTCATTCAGGTCCTCATGTGCGCAAGGCAGACATTCCTCAGACCACAGGGCTCTTTCTTCTTTGGGGAAACATTTGTATTTCTTTTTTTTTTTTTTTTTTTTTAAGATTTGTATTTTTTTAAATGCTTTTTGAAAGCAAGAACAACAATTGACAGTGATGGCTGCTACTTCCATCTCCTGAATGGCAAGCCCCAAGAGTAACTTGGAGTCTTTCTTCTGGGCAGATTTTAGCTGTTTTAAAGGTTAGAAAAAGAAGTTTATGCTTTTACTGACATTCATCAACCTAAATTGAAAGCCTGTACCCATTAAACACTAATTTCCCACCCCTCCCGGTCCCTGGTAACACCCATTCTACCTTCTATCTCTATGAGTTTGGCTGTTCTAAGTGCTTCACATAAGTGGAATCATACAGTATTTGTCCATCTGCGTCCGGCTTATTTCACTGAGCATAATGTCGTCGAGCTTCACCCGTGTTATAGCATATGTCAGAATTTCTTTCCTGTTTAAGGTTGAATAATATTCCATTGTGTGTGTGTGTGTGTGTGTGTGTGTATATAGAGAGAGAGATATCTATCTATATAAATATATCTATATATATCACGTTTTGTTTACTCGTTCATCCATTGATGGGAACTTGGGTTGCTTCCAAGTTTTAGCTATTGTGAATAATGCTGCTCTGAACATGGGCTTGCAGATATCCGAGTCCCTGCTTTTAGTGGACTCTTATTTTCAAAAAAGCTGCATGGAGCTCATGTGGGGCCTTTCTGGCTGTGAGAGAAGGCTGACCTGGGAGTCAGGGCCTTGACTCCACTGCTCCCTGCCGTGAAGTCGCCGGGGCCTGGAGCAAGTCACACACCATCTCTGGGTCACCGTTTCCCCACCTCTGAGCTTAGGGAGTCGGTTGTACCTCCCGAATTCTGCCCCCAGGTGCCCTTGCATGGGACATTCTGTACCCAGACTTGCACAGTCAGCGGTGAAGGTGAAAGGTCTGTTCACCTGGCTTCCGTTTGTTCCTCGGTGGAGTTAGAAGTGGAGTGGACTCTTAGCACGAGCAGATTTGTCATTCACACACTTCCCACTGTTTTTGAGCAGCCCTGATGGCCCGTGGCAGGTGGAAATCTGTTGATTTGCTGGGGCATGACCTTGAAGCTCATACAGGCTGAGAGGGATGTGTGGGTGCAAGTCACTTAGTGGGTGAGTCGGGCTGGACACCTGCCCAGGGTCCACCCCTCAGTGAGGTGTTGTCAGCTGCTACTCATCCCTTCTTACACTGTGACTTTTGTGAAGTGGTAGAACTTTGGTGACTCTGTGTGTGTGTGTGTGTGTGAGAGAGAGAGAGAGAGAGACACATACACACACACACACACACACACACACACACACACACACACGGGGCGGGGGGGAAGAGGGTGATGGGAAATGCTTCTAAAAGATCTGACCGCTGGGGCTGGTGATGGAGGTAAAAGAAAGCAGAGAAGCCTAAGGAACCGAGGGTCCTTCTGGAAATTGATTAAAAAGTGAGCCATCTGCCTCCCCAGTAGCTCTACAGAATAAACAAGTTCACTATAAATTCCCTACAGAAAGAAGACAAACCTCCTTGTGAAATTTCACTGAGTGTCTCAGCCAGCAGAAGATTTGCTCATTGAGAGAGAAAAATTTAGAGAAGTTTGAAAGAGGGGCCCAGGAGAAAGGCAGGAGACCATGCAGACGTTTCCAGGAAGCAGCAGATGGAAAGGCACCAGTCTGGCTATAAACCAACCTTATTTTCAAGTAAGGGCTGGTTTGAAAATTCTCAGAGGTATTTTTCTTGGCAAAAGGTGCAGTTAATAGGAACAAGCAGGCCAGCTGTCTATCTCATGGAAGACGAGGTTCCTCCTAAGCTGAAGAAACTCGTAGAGGAACAGAGCCACAAGCCCTCAGCTGTGACTGTTGCAGGGCATGTGGGAGGTGATGGTTCCACAGAGGAGACTAAAGTCATATGAAAAAAGCCATCAGAGAGGACAATTAGAGGAGGCCATGTACGTATATGTATATCAAATCATGTTGTGCAATTAGATATATACACTTACATTTGTCAACTATTCCTCAGTGAAGTTGGAAAAAAAGAAAAAAGCCGGTAAAAAGGGCAAAGGAGATGAAGACGATGGTGAAGAGTTAAGAAAGGCTTCAGAAACGTCGTGAGTTGTTCCGTTAACACCAGGCTGCCGTCGCTAACCTCCGTCAGCAGAATGGAGGCCTTTTCAGCAATTCCAAGAAATAAATCTCTGTTGGCACCACCCCAGGAAATGTCCAAGAAGTTGCAAAAAGTAAAGAGGGATTAATGAGATTAACTTTGGTTAAGACTAAGGAAGGAAAGGGAAAAAAAAAGTAAGCGAAAATGACAATAAAAGTAAGAACAAAAGGGAAGGTGATAGGGACTTCCCTAGAAGCTCCAGGTCCAGAGGCAGTCAGGTCAGAGTAGAGACCACAGTAAAGATCATCTTTATCCTTTATAGGAAAAGAAGCAGGGAAGCTGATGAATTAATTCATGTGGTTTGTATAACCATGTTTCCAAAACCAGATAATTGCATTGCAAAATAATAAAATTTTAGGCCCACTTCATTTATGACCATAGATACAAAAGTCCTAAATATAAAATGCCAAATAAGAAGAGGGCAGGATGGGGGAAGAAGAGCTGCTCTTTGAGATAAAAGCTCTTTAAGATAAAAGCCACCACTCCGTTTTCACTTTGAGAAATCTGTTTCCTCTTGTCCTTTGCTTTCTACTTTGCAACTGTCTCTCTGACCTTGTTGGCACTTCTTTTTTGTTCCTGAAGACACCACAGGTCTTTTTCGTTATCAAGGTTTTTGCTGCAAATTAAGCAAGGAAAGCAAACAGAAAGTGACCTGAAATGAATAAACTACCACAAAGGTTCTAAGAGCTCACAGAGTTTGTGTACTTGAATGTTCCTGGTTTATGTTTCCAGACTTCTTTTTGAGATGGTAAATGAATGAAGATGAGACCCATTAAACACACTCCCTCCTTCTGACCATCTGCTTGTTGCCTTGTTCCCAGCTTGGGACCTGAAGAGGCCTCCAAGACCGGACATGACGTCCCCTTGAGTGACATGGCAGTTGACATCTCCGAGGGCATCCAGCCTGCGTGACCCATCCCAATACGGCTTGCTTCTTACTTCTTCTCATTGCAAGGAAGCAAGTCCTTAGGGTGACTCATGGAAGCCCTTTTGTATTCCAGAATGCAGAATTCTGGGAAAAAACATCTTTCCTGAGCAGACATTCCAAAGTTGGGTCTTTGATTCTCAAAACTTTTTGTGCCGATGTTTAGAGGCACCGCTGGAGGCTGAGTCCTGTTACTGCCATTCCTAAGAGACTTTTATGTAATTTCTAGCTCTGAGAGATGTGGACTAACCTCTTCCCTCTCCTGTGGCTTCTAGATGTTTGCAAGTAATTAATTAATGATTTCATTGCTCCCTCCCTTAGGAAGTACCTGGTTTCTTAGAATGTGTGTCACGGGCCAGAAAGACAGGGGCATTAGGGCAGGGCGAGAGATGGTGTGTTAGCAAAGGCAGGTTGACAGCTAGGTTTTTAGCTGGAGGATCTGGGAGCAGGTGAATGAGTACTTCTGACCCTGAGGATTCTTTTTGCACAGCTGAGACAAGATGGAAACAGGGATTCTTGCTATGCCCCTGCCCAGGGGAGAGATGAGTTTGGATGTTGGCTTCCAAACTCCTCCTTTGAAGAGTTTGGAAGTTAAATGTTTCTTTGAAGATTCTCACCTCAGAATAGGCTAGAACTTAGCATTTTCCGCTAAATACAGGGGTATTTGGGAAAGGTAATTAGGGGGACTAGGAAGTATTTGGGGCAAAAAGTCATGAAGTGGGAAGGCATGGCTGACGTCTGGGATCTGAACTAGTACAAACTAAGCTTGTGAAGAATGGCTTTGGAGAAGGTTGCCGAGGGCCTGCTGCTCTGATGACCTTTTGTTGAAATGATTTCTGCAGGTGATCACGGCTGGTTTATCGATATTGCTGTTTGATATGATCCTGACCAGGGCCACCGTGGGATGGTAAGTCTTTTGCATAGAGAGAGGAGAAGAAAATTCGTTGTTTGTGTTTCCTTGGGATACTAATACTTGCTCTCAAATGTTGAAGAAAGGGTGTGTGTTTGGGTATATATTTTATTGACATATAAATATACATTCAGAAGAGTGCATCTATCATGATTATTTTCACAAACTGAATATACCACACCTGCTATAGCCAGCATCCAGGGCAGGAAGCAGAGCGTCAACGGTACACCTTTCAGCCACTCATCCACACGAGAGTAACCACTATAGGTGAGCCACTAATTATGCGTGCATATAACTATAACTACGTTTGTGTTTTTGCCTTTGACCCTTCAATTCATTTTCTCCTAGTCAAGTTCCAGATCATCCTTGTTTAGAATGCACCCATCCATTTGCTTAAAGACAGCACTGCCTCTCCCTCCCGTATTTGAGCAGAGACCTGAAGGAAGTGGGGGAGCGAGCCCTGGGGACCCTGGGGGAAACAGCAAGTGCAAAGGCCCTGAGTGTGCTTGGTCTGCTCAAGGAGCAGTGTGGCCGGAACAGGTTGATGGGGGAGAGTAGTAGGAGATGAGGCTGGTTGGTGGCTGACCATGTGGGGTCTTAAAGGCCATTGTAAGAGTGAGGGGGGAAGCGATCAGAGGGTTCTGAGCAGAGGAGCCACTTAGCTCCTAGGTTAAAAACACATTCCTCAGTCTGCCATGTGGAAGATGGGCTGTAGGGTCCTACCTCTGAACGCTCTATACAGACTGCCGCTCGGACAGCTGACGGAGTTAGGACTTTGATCCACTCCAGCTTGCTAGCATTCAAACCAGCTGATGTGATCATTACCAAGGGCTGTCGCTGTCATCTTCAGGGAAGATGAGGCGGGGTGGGGAGTGATGGTGAGTTTAAACTGTTAAGACTTCTGTCGCTCCTCTCATTAGTGGGCGTGCTTTATTTGGGGGGTATACACTTACGTATTTTAAATCTACACAGTGACGGGTGCTATTTGTGAGATGTTTAAGACAATGCAGAAATGCATCGAGTAAAAAGTAAAGGCCTGTCATCCTCTGCTTCCACCGTCTCCACGTGCCAGAAGTCACACCAGTTTGATTCAACAGTGAGAGCGATGCACTGTTTGGTCAGGATGTCCGCGCTGAGGGAGGTGGGCTCTATCGTCTGCCAAGTGAAACCACACCGACGGGTGCCTGTCGAGCAAGACGAGCCTCTCAGTCACCTGGGAATGGGTCAGTCCTTGCCAAGTCTTCGCCCAGCCTCCCGGCTGCTGGCCGGATGACCCACAGCTTTCCTCCCCTATGACCACGGCTGCCTGCTGTCCGGCCTGAATCACTAATGCGGCACATTATGGAGAATAAGTCATATTTGTTGTTGCTACTTACTGGTCTCTTAACCTCTGTTTTAAAAAGGAAAAGAAGCCTAGGGCCACTTGAAGATAAAGCTTATTTCCATTCCACTTTGGATGCATTGTTTGGCAATCCCCCCTCACCCCCGCCCCAAGAATGGCACTCCAAAACGGAATGGCAGACAAGTTTTGGAATAGGTTTTTCCATTTCTTTACCAGCATGATGGAAAGAAAAAGCATATTGTTGCTTAGCTTTGCTCAAATAAGGCGTAGTTCTAGAAAATCCATATTTTTTCCCGTTCTGGGGCTGAGAGTAATTCTAAGGGTTGGTTCCTCCCACCCCCTCCCTCCACTTTTTTGCATTCATGTGCACATTGGACCTGCAGAATTGTCACCTGTTTTGCTCAAAAGCCACAGTGCTGGTTGGTGGGGCCGGTACTCGTGCTCAGTGTGTCTAGGGCAGCCTCCCCTCTCCCAGGACATCTTGCAAATAATCCCCTGCCTTGTGCCGTCACAGCCACACACACAACCTCAATATGAGGTTCTTGCAAGATAAATGTGAGGGTCAGGACCAGGCTCTGGGAATACCATGATGAGGAAGTCCAGGAGGTGACTTTGCATCTCATGTGGCTTTGGGCTGGGAGGGGTTGGTTCAATAAACAGATATTTCCTGGGGTTCTGTGTGCCAGGAACAGCTCTCGGATAAAAGTGTAAAGTCACTGCCCCTGGGATGTCTGTTATTGCTCATCTCCCTGCCTGAGGGCAGGTTTGCACCTAAACCATCCAGACTGACAGAAATGAATCTTTTTGCTCACGGCATTCGGTGAAAGCGATTTTCAACCCCTCTCAGGAGCCCCTAATGGGGCATTTCCTGCCCCAAGAAGAAAAACAGAAGGAAAAGAAAAATTAGGAAATACTCCCACACCCTCCTCTTCTTCCTCCTCCTTCTAGTCTCACCTCTTCCTTTGAATAATAATAACCATTTATTGAGCAACTACTATATTTCAGACATTTTTATATTAATATTATCTCATTAACTTTCACAACAACCCTCCAAGTTAGCCCCGTTTTAAAGATGAAGAAGCTGAGGTTCAGAGACATTTAACTGATTGTCCCAAGATTTTAGAGCTACTAGGTGATTGGACCAGGATTCAAACCCAGGTCTGTGTGTGTCCAACATCCCATAAACTTCACATACCTCCCTAGAAATGACGTGGGAAACGCCAAGGACTTAGCAGCAGCATAGATAGTGTCTAGGTAGAAGCAGGTCACGGAGAGGTGGAAGAGACATTGGCCTAAATGTTTCTCTTCCCACCAGTCTGATCGTTTATAAAGAGCATCTAGATGATATGGCAGGAGTACAGAAGGAGCGTTACCCAGGACAAAACGGCTCTATTTCTTGTTCAGGGGCTGACACGGTGAACTAAGAATGTCCAGTGGAACATTTTTAGGAAAAGGATTTCATTGCCTTAGATTTCTTTATTTATTTATTTATTTAATTTTTTATTTTTTGGCTGCGTTGGGTCTTCATTGCTGCGTGGGCTTTCTCTAGTTGCGGCGAGTGGGGGCTACTCTTTGTTGCGGTACACGGGCTTCTCACTGCGGTGGCTTCTCTTGTTGTGGAGCACGGGCTCCAGGCTCATTGGCTCTAGAGCGCAGGCTCAGTAGCTGTGGCGCACGGGCTTAGTTGCTCCGCGGCATGTGGGATCTTCGCAGACCAGGGCTCGAACCCGCGCCCCTGCATTGGCAGGTGGACTCTTAACCACCGCGCCACCAGGGAAGTCCTGCCTTAGATTTTTAATACTAGAGGCTATAATTCTATCAATCAACTAACAATATTTATTGAGTGACTGCTGTATGCAAAGCATGTGGAAGTCATTAAGGAACATAAGACATCATCCAGCCCTCAAGGAGTTTTCGGGAGAAGAAGTCATGAAGGTAGTTTCTGCAGTAGGATAGTAACCGTTTGAATGCACAATGAATGTGAAGACTGGAGGAGAGAGAGAGGGTGGGGTGAGCTGGAGGGCCTTGGAACTGGCTTGAAACTGGACCTGATGCAGAAGGGAGAGGCTTAGTCAGACTGGGGGTGGAAGAGTATTTGGTCCCTCCGGCCCTGGGAGGACAGGGAAGGATGGAGGGGCAAGAGGTGCCAACGGTGAGACTTCGTGATTTGGAACCGGAGCTGGTGCTGGGGGGGCAGGGAGCTGATCCTACACTCCCTCCTCCTTACTCTGCACCTGTCCTTCTGGGAAGGCAGGACACAAACGGGCAGGTTGACGTCCAAAAACCTAACTGCCAAGATATCCTGGTGCATCCTCAAGACTCTTCCCCCAATTTCTTGTATCTTACCCTTCATAGTGAGCGTCTCAACTCTTGACAGTAATTTTCCTTCTTACAAATAAGCCTCATTGATTGTATTTTGTATACAATTTCAGAATGAATTAAAAAACAGCAGAAAAACAAAAAACACCCAGGTGTTGAACTGAGTGTGAGAAATGAGCCTGAGATGCTCTCCAGTGGGGAGGCCGCGCTTAGTCTGAAGGTTCCAGCAGCCGTCTGTGCGTAGGCCATATCTCCAGGCTGTTCCACATCCTGTGGACTTCATGGTACACCCTGAACAAGATGGAAAGAAGAGCTGTGTGTACCCAAATCAAGGAAACAGCACGTGTGATTATTACAAAAGGAACCTTGACTTTGGAATTTCCTGATTTTTGAGAACTCTCGAATTTAAGGATCGTGTGTTTTCAGCCTCAAAGAATTTTCCAACCACAAAGTGAACCGCCAGAAGAGGAATGTCAGACTGTGTTTCAGATTTCCTGTCTTTTGCACAGAGCTGATCTGCATTGTCCATAGACTGGGTGTGTTCAAGCTGTGACTGGGTGACCAGCTCGGATCCTGGGCAGGGATCCGAGGCCAGTCTCTGTCCTGTGGGAGCTTAGACTGATCGGAAGTGAGAAGGCAGGGCTGCAGGCCTGTTTTGTTTGGACCTACTGTGTTTGCCTGTATAGTCATTGTTTCTTCTTTTTTGATTTTCAAATTTCAAATTACTCAGCATTTAGAAATCAGGTGATTTCCCTGTACAAGTCCAGATCTCCAGATTCTTTTGAAAATACGGAACAGCTGTTAAGTTGGGCCTGCATGTCCACACAGCAGCAGTCGCTGGAGTGGGTCGAGGCTGCCCGCTCAGTGGACATGGGCTCCGTGAGTGAGCATAGCTGCCACCACTGCAGTCTGGCTGAGGGCGGGGACCCCGGATCAGCCGATATCCTCGCCTGCATTTGCTTGTATGTTCATTCATTCTATAAGGAGTGCTTGCTGGGCTCTGAGGCTCCAGACACAGTCCAAGACCCCAGAGAGGTCACCCTCCAGGAGACGAGGGCCCATGTAATTAATTGTCCACCTTCGTGGGTGGGCAACAGCTTAGAGGCACAAAATAGCTCATTGTCTCAAGTAGGGTTTTTCACCCGAAGCACTGTTGACGTTTTGGGCCAGATAATTCTTTGCTGTGAGGGGCTGTCCTGTGTCCTGTAGGATTTTTAGCAGCAAACCTGAGCCTCACCTCACTAGATGCCAGTAGCACCCCCTCAACTGTAACAATGCGAAACGTCTCAGGACATTGCTAAAGGTCCCCTTAGGGGCAGAATCGCCCCGGCTGGGAATCACGGATCTGAAGTTGTGAGGTGGTTAGTGGAGACATGCCATTTGAAATTTCAGCGAGATCTTAAGGAACTTGTTTATCTCCTAATTAGAGATTTGGATCAGCTCCAGGGTCAGGTCCTGGGCAGCCCTTGCTGCCCGCTCTGTGTTCCACGATCAGCATGAACCACACGCGTGACAGGTGTGCACTCCTTGCCCACCTGCTGGCTGAAGCTTCTCCAGGAAAGGAGCCACGTTTCGCTCACCTTTGCGTCTCTCCTTCCGGCACCGTTTGCTGAATCAACAGGTACTAGGCTTCTCAATCCTGTACCTAAGAAAAATGATAAGCCTAAGCCCCCAACATTGGTCAACTTTTAAAGCCTTTAATTAAAAGCAGCTGCTCTTGGGGACATCCCTGGTGGCGCAGTGGTTAAGAATCCACCTGCCAATGCAGGGGACACGGGTTTGAGCCCTGGTCCGGGAGGATCCCACATGCCTTGGAGCAACTAAGCCCGTGCGCCACAACTACTGAGCCTGCGTGCCACAACTACTGAAGCCCACGTGCCTAGAGCCCGTGCTCTGCAACAAGAGAAGCCACCACAATGAGAAGCCCACGCACTGCAACGAAGAGCAGCTCCCGCTCACCGCAACTAAAGAAAGCCCGTGCGCAGCAACAAAGACCCAACACAGCCAAAAATAAATAAATGAATAAATAAGTAAATTTATATATAAAAAAAGCAACTGCTCTTGTCCAGCTAATTACCTTGTTTTTAACTATAAAAGCCCAGTATTTTAATATCTTTGGCAAGCCCTGTAATTTAAATTTCCAGATTAACATGTATTCATTTTTTAATTAACAACATCTTACAGTGCAGATCGATAACGAATTCCCTCTATTCTAAAATTTCGGCAAAGGGGATTCAACACATACAAAAGAAAAAAATTCTGAACGGTGAGTGATGTTCCTTTCGAGTAGAATTAGTTGTGTGTGCCTCCTCTTCGAATCCTCTTTAGACAAAGAGAGTCACTCTTCTCTGTGGAATAGTTTAGGTACAAGGAGAGAAAGGAATAACCAAAGCACAACCTGTTTGTTTGTAGGATTTCGTGACCAGCTCCTCACCTTTGCCCATCATTCACCGGGCCTGCCATTGATCCTGGGCTGCAAACACGAGGATCGCTTCAACTTGATTCCAGTCCCAACCTCATTAACACCAAGAGTCTTTAGAAAATGGTCTTCTATCCTCTCTGAGTAGAGATGTGTGTGCCTTTCATGTTAGGGGAATGCTTGGAGACTGCCCAAGTCTCTTTGTAGGAAGAGTGAAGTTAGGGGTGAAGAAAGAACTTCCACACACCCCAAAGTGCATCTAGGACCACAGTGTCTGAAGTTTTTCATCTGAATTAAAAATTTGAAGCCCCTTCTTTAAAATGCTGAGAAAGGCCTTCATAACTATGCTCATTACCTTTCGACACAGAGTAGTTTATCAGATTGTGAACTGTCACTCAGCAAGTCCCCAAGGGAGTGGTGAATTCGTTTTGGTGAGGAAAAGAGAGAAAAACAAAAATAGTTTGGAATCCAGATGGGAAAAGGGGGAGCAGTTATAAGAATTCCATCACTCACTGAGTAAATATTTATTGGGTGTTGTGTTAAGTGCTAGGCCTACAGCTGGGGAAAGGATACAGTCTCTGTCCTCTGTCTGGAGGGTTCCATAGGAATTCATTGAATCACCACAGTAATACATGTATAATTGAGATGGGGCCTTTGGCTCCCGATGGGAGAAAAGAGGAGTGGAGAGACGCTGAAAATAACCCCCTGGAAGAGAAGCGAGCGATGACTATTTCTGGCTGCCTCTGCTCTGCAATCTGATGTTTATGCCTTGTTACATGAAGTTTGTTCATTTCAGGAATGATGGGGATTATAAGATTTGCAAACAGTCCAGTAAAGCTCTGACTTGACCAGCTGTAATGCGATTAAGATTCCTGCCCCCCTCCTTGTGTCAGCATCTCCCGCTGTTTAGAAGACAGCATCAAAGCTCACCTCCCTGGCTCTCTTAACAGTAAACGGAACCAGGTTTGTTTTCATGTCAGCGTTCCCTAAGCTGCTAGGTGTTTCATTAACTCGCTAAGCCAAGGGGATGAAATGCAAGTTTATTACGCTACAGCATTGTTCTAAAGCTGCAGGTGTGAGGGTGGCAGAGAGCCAACCAATATCCTGTTCTCCCTGGTGATTAAGGAAGATTAGTGGAAATGACTGTGACCCCCTCCTGTTACAGTTGCAGAAATAAAACTCTTCCAAAGCCAAAGTTCTGTACAGATCTTTCATCAGGTCACGGTGACTCTGCGCTTTCCCAGGGGTTTAAGAAGCTGGTATGTGCGTTCTTTAAGGGATGTTGAAGGAAACAGCAGATTGGCTAAGAAGGGAAAGCCAGATCTTTAGAGGTGAGCCTGTGTACAAAATGAATGGCTTCCCCTTCCCAGGCCCTTCTTCATCCAAAGAGAAGAGGCAATAGAACCTGCCAGCATCTGGGTCTGTCCCTGAACTAGACCAGGGACAAGCACAAATGGGTCACGTTTCACAATACGGTCTTTGGGAACTTGGACCCTAGTTTCTCCCAGGAACAATCCTATAAATGATGAGTATAGATCTAGGAAAGTCCTCAGAAATTTATTCGGTTCGTAATATAGACACAAACTTCAGCTACGTTATTATGAGCTTAGTATGCGTTAAAGAGAATTCATCGACTTATTGTCACTATTATAAGACTTCTGTAGGAAGGAGGAAAGTACGTTCCAACTTGGAGCTTAAGCTGTCAGGCAGACATCTCCCTCGGGCCCCTCTCCTCTCTTTCCTCCTTGTTAGCGGGCTCGGGGGTCATCCTTCCAGCCCACTCCCCAGTGCAGTCACTTGACTAGTGCCTCTCTGCCCTCACCCAGAGACAGAGGCCTGACATCACCAGGGAGGGGACATGGCGGGGGTTCAGGGGATTTTCCCACTCTGTAGGTTGGCAGATGGGTGATGGGGGTGTAGATTTGTTCTCTGTTGCTCTAGAAAGCAGAACTTAGACTCACAGGTGAGGTTGTCAGGTCAGTATGAGGCAGGACTTCCTCCAGGAGGGAAGAACCTCGTGCCCCGGGACCTGCCACAAGATGCCCGTAGATGCCCATAGATGTTTGCCTGAATCCCATGGCTAGAGCTGGCTTTGCAGAGCAGGATGGGTCCTTCACAAGGAGTTTTCAAGCAGAGGTGGGGAAGCCAGCCAGTGGTGAGGGCTGCTGAGAAAGGGATCCCTACTCTGGGAGAGCAGTCGAGAAAAGAATAATATTTCATTGCTTGCCCATTGTAGGCCACACATGGGGGTCAGCTGCTTCAAGTATGTCCTTCTAAGCCTCACAGGGATGGTTAGATGTGATTGTCTCCTGTGGTACAGCTGAGGAAACAGCTGACTAACACTTGCAGGATTACGTGGCTAAAAACACCTGAGCACAGTTTGAACTCAGCTTATTGTTTTTCTATTCTCACACTTATTCAGTTCACTGCTGTACTGGAAATGGTCCATGGTACAAGTTATCTTTATGTCGCAGTCACCCACATAGGTGACATTTTCCACTGGGAACAGGATATGCACAGCCTAAGTGTGTTTCATATGTTCGGTGCCTTAGATACATGTTAGGAACATGGAGATGCAATAGCCCAAATGTGAGAGTGTGGTGTGTGGGTGTATAGGAGGAGTGGGTGTATAGGAGGAGTGGGTGTATAGGAGGAGTGGGATACTGGGTGGGTAAATGGGAGAAAAAAGGAAGAAGAAGGTGGGGTTGTTGGCACCTCTGGACAAGAGCATTTCATCCTCAGGGACCCCCATCAAAATCCTTTACGCGTGGCCCATCCTAGGCCTTAGAAGTGCTTTTGGGGAAGAATGACAGGGGATTCAGACAGACACCAGGTTGTCTACTGAGAAGTTTAAAATAGGAAATGTGCAGACCTTTCACTGTATTACCTTTTAGGCATGTTAAAAAAATCCAGCTCTTCTCGTTCTCACACTCTTCTGTTCTCCTGCTATGTTTTCATTTTCAAATCACTGACCATATACATATTTCTGCTCTGGTGGGAAATTCACAATTCCCCATTTGTATTTTCTTCATTATTCTTTTTTTTTTTAATATTTATTTATTTATTTATTTAGGTTGCGCTGGGTCTTCGTTGCCGCAGTCGGGCTCCTTAGTTGTGGCATGTGAACTCTTAGTTGCGGCATGCGTGTGGGATCTAGTTCCCTGACCAGGGATTGAACACCGGCCCCCTGCATTGGGAGCGTGGAGTCTTAACCACTGCGCCACTAGGGAGGTCCCCTCCCCATTTGTATTTTGTTTTTAAATGTTCTGTTATTCTAAATGAAATAAAAGGATTCAGAGATTGTCAGCTTAATAATGATAAGATTATGGATATCTGCATGATTTTATATTCATCAACCCTCTATGGCAAAAAGTACCAGGCAGCTCTGTGGGAAGCCCTCCTCCAATATTTCTGCCAGAGAGCATTAACGAAGGGCAGTCACTGTCACCTGGTCAGGATGGTTGGGACACATCACCTTCTTCCCTAAGGGGAGGTATCACAACTCACCTTGCAGCCCACTCCCCTCCCCCCGCACAGCTGAGGCTTACCCTGGATGACTGGGCAGTCCCTGGGCCTGACCTCAAAGCGGGGCAGTGCAGGCGGGGGACAAGATGCTCAGCTGCGGGATGAGGGGGCATCCCTTGCCCTGCGGTATGTGGGCACCAGGCAACTCCGTGTGTCCACAGCCCCCAGGCTCCGGGGAGGGGAAAGATGACTTCTTGCTGTTTCTTGCAGCCTCCTGCTTGGCGGCCTTGGAGAGGCCTTGCTGGTTTTCTCAGAGCGGAAGGGCTCCTAAACACAGAGAAAGTGGACTCCCAGGCTGCAGGTGGAGAGCACCGCCCTGGGCTTTGGAGCTCCCTGTCCCGGCGATAGAAAGAAGAAAGCAAGAACGACGAGACACTGCTGCTCGCTGCGTCGAGGAGAACTTTTTCTGGGGTCTCTGGGCCGCTGCAGAGAGTGGACTGTGTCGAGAGGCTCCCCCAAGTCCTGCTGACTGTGCTGTGAGCCCAGCTGTGCAGAAACAGATGCAGGATTCCACCTGCATGGGGATGGCTCCGCCCACCTTGATTGCCACGCAAGCCTCCTTACTAAACACCCTTCCCAGATAAGCGTTCACTGCCTGCTAGTGGGCCCAAGGTATTGCGTTGCCTTTTTGGTTTTGTTTTGTGATTTTACATCCCTGGAGACTCCTCCGGAGACCCCCTTTCCTTGCTGTCAGGCTGGCTTGCCTAGAACTCACACTCCCCCGCCTAGGGGCACAGAGAGAATTCCTCAAGCGGGGCTTCCACTGGGGGCGGGGGTGGAGGAGGTAAATGGGGGTTCTGGGCCAAGTAAGACACCAGCAAGGACTCTACTTCTCCAGAGTGTGTGCTGAAGCCTTTTTATGGTTGTGTGTTGTGTTGAATTCCACACACCCTTCTGTGCCTACCATTAGGTTAACTTGGTACTAATGATTACCAGAGGGCATAGGATTAATAAGCACTGGTGGAGGAAACACCAAACAAACATAGCTATGTAGGGGCTTCCCAGGTGGCGCAGTGGTTGAGAGTCCGCCTGCCGATGCAGGGGACACGGGTTTGTTCCCCGGTCCGGGAAGGTCCCACATGCCGCGGAGCAGCTGGGCCCGTGAGTCATGGCCGCTGAGCCTGCGTGTCTGGAGCCTGTGCTCCGCAATGGGAGAGGCCACGACAGTGAGAGGCCCATGTACCGCAAACAAAACAAAACATAGATATGTAAATGCACACACAGTTATATTCATAATCCATTTAATTCCCTGATATCTCAGAGGAGGTTTCAGATCACTGAACACTGAAATATATTTTTCAGGCCAGATTAAAAATAGGATGAAAACTCTAAACCTTGCCTTTATGGGACTCAAAAGAAATGAATTTGCATGAAATGGTCATTTGATTCTGAACCCCAATGAAGGTTTAAGAAAATAATGTCTAACTCCAAATATTCCTGCTCATAATAGGTTTTCTGAATGCATTATACCCTGCCAGGTGTCAGTTTTGGTCATTTTGAGACATAGAAGGTAATGAAGTCCAGGGAGTCCTGTCCAGGAAGAATCCAGGCCCTGCAGGGTTGGACACCCCGTTAGTGATGAAGGACCACCTCCAGCATCTGGGAAACAAGCCTTGTCCATTCTTGGCCTTGTGAAGACTAAGGTCAGCTCAGTCAGGCCATTCTTCCTGCATTTTTTTCTCCAAGTTGTTGAAAAAAGAAACAAGATGAAACAAATAGGAATGGATTAGTATATTTGGACCTTGAGTACCTTAAATTCATTTCCTTGTCTTTTTCCTGGTCTCTGCTTGTCATTTAAGGTAAACATGTTCAGAGTGACCTTTATACATATATAGTTTCACTTTGCTTTTTGTTCCTAATCTGAGATGTCAAACCTTCTACTGAGGATCAAATAGAAAATGTGGGTTTACCATTTTCTTTGTTCTTTTGCTCCCACAAAACCGTGTCTGTACACCTGAGTCCATTTCTCTCTTTGCAGAAAGTGGCATCTGTCCAAATGTCATCTTATGTCTGTCTTTCCAAGTCTCATTTGAGCAAATGGAGATTCCTAAGGCTAGAAAGAGCCATGTACAGTTAACAAACCCCATCCCCTGTTCCAGCAGGACTGACCTCAGAAACTTCTGCAGCAGACAGAGAAAGACAAATACTGTACCACATCACTTACATGTGGAATCTAAAAAATAATACAGATGAATGTATTTGCAAAACAGAAACAGATATAGAAAACCAACTAGTTGTTACCAAAAAGGAGAGGGAAGGGAAGAGGCAAATTAGGGGTATGGGATTAAGAGATACAAACTACTGTATATAAAAAAGATGAGCAACAAGGATATACTGTACGGCACAGGGAATTATAGCCATTATCTTGTAGTAACTTTTAATGGAATATAGTCTATAAAAATATTGAATCACTATGCTGTACACCTGAAAGTTAATACAATATTGTAAGTCAACTATACTTCAATAAAAGAAATAAATGTACCTCAAAAAACAAAATTTCTGCTGCAGAGTTTTAGACCTTTTTTTTTTTCTTTTTAAAGAATCTCTAACAAGGATTTTTTTTGGTTTTTGTTTGTGTGATTTTTTTAACTTCATTCCAGAGTCCCATTGTTTTTAAAATCTCAGGTCTTTTCTTACTTTGACACTAGCAAGAGGCAAAGGCTAAGATGTTTCTTCAACAGACCATCCTGCTTCCTTCAGCTTCCGTTTCTTCTCGGGATTTTTTCTGCAAGCTTTTACCACCATCTTTTATGCCCAAGTTCACGTGCTCAGCTCTGAACTCAGGGTGAGCCTAGAGGGCTGTAAGTCAAGGGACTGGCCTAGATTACTGCTCTCATTCTCTGTGGCTCTCTGGGCCCCTGGCCCCCCTGGTGGGGAATCCTCAGGTTACCCCAGCACTCCCTTTTACCCGAAATGATCCATTTGGTCATGTCCTATCTTGGTCATGTCCTTGCTGGCCCCATGTCAAAGCCAGGGTGTTTCGTCTTTGTATTTGTCCAAATAAAGAATACGCTTTCTGTCAGGAGAAGCAAAGTTCTGTGTGATTGTGTATTATTACTAATCTGCTGTGGATATAAGGAAAAATAAACCATTTATTTTCTCGGTAATTGGCCTTTCTCTTCTCTTCAGCCTGGACAGGAGAGTATTGCAGAAAAGGTTGTTATCCTTGGGGAGTGAGTTCTTGCATCTTAAACACAGGCCCAGACCTCTACCAGCATCCAGACCACTTAGCTCTGCAGAGGGAGGTCCACCCAACTCCTCCCTCTAGCCCTGCCCTGTCCCGTGTAACCACCAGCCGTGTGTGGCCGTTGAGTACTGAGAGGGTGCCCCACCCCTACCTACCCCAATGGTATTTACACCCCTTGCAGTTCCTGTCTCTTTCTCTTGAATCCCGTCTAGCTCTGACTTGCGTGCTGCCAGTAGGAGGTGATAGAAGCAATGATCCCAGACTTCCAAGGCCAGGTTGAAAGCCTTGCAGCGCCTGCTTTGATCTTCTGGAACGGCCTTTGGGAGTCCCGAGCTGCCTTGTAGAAGTCTGACTCCCCTGAGGCAGCCGTGCTGGAGAGACCAGGTACAGGAGCCCTGTAGACAGTCGCTGCTGCACCCAGCCTTCTCACCACCCCACCAGGCTACCAGACGTGAGGGGAGCTGCCCTGGACCTTCTAGGACCAGCCCATCTGCCAGCTGAGTGCCATCAAGTGATCTCAGTCAATGCCACGTGGTGCAAAGCATCGGAGTCTGCATGAATGCCTGACCACAAAATCATGAGATACAGCAAAATTGTTTGAAGCCACTAAGTTTTGGGAAAACTTGTTATACGATAGAGAGCCTCGAATTCCCTTCGTCTCAGGTGGATCCAGTCCGAGCACTCTGAGACCCTCCCCTGAATAGACTTGTTCCAGGAGAACCAGTCTGCTCCAGCTGCCTTCCGCCCTGGAGCTGCCTGGAGAAGGGGACCCCCGCTGAGTGTCCAGGGCTTTCCCAGACCCCCGTTACAGGGCAGGATCTGTGCCTTTGGGTCAAAGAGCCTCATTCACTCATTCATTCATTCAACAAATACTGAGAACCCACTATGTGCCAGGCTCTGTTTCGGGCTTGTGGATATATCTGTGAATAAGATGGGTCCCCCTGGAGCTTACTTTCTAGGGGTGGAGACAGACAATAAACAAGTAAATAATGGAATTTCAGAGAGAGTTAAGTGCTTTTAATAAAATAAAGACCGGACGGAGACACAGACTCTTCTGAAAATCTGATGAAAAGTAAGGAATTTCCCTTCCGAAATGTTCAGTCACACACACACACACACACACACACACACACACACACACACACACACAAAGCATGTAGTTGGGGGATTTATTCTCCCTGAAGTCCATCTATTGGACCGATTCCAGGTTAAGAACAACTGAGTGAGAACCTCTTTGGGGGACATGGGGTGAAGTCAAGGGTGCCCATAGTGCGATGTGCTGCCGCCCCCCACTGGTCTGAGTGGAGGCCAGGTCACTGGGCCTTGCGCAGACAATGGCGGCCACAGAAGCCACGGCCCTGTCTCGGGGGGGATCTCAGGCTGGTGTGGGAGAGATGCGCAGACTTGAACATGGGTCTCATGGTCCATTTCAAGGGCATGATGCACCTGGTAGGAACCTGGAGAGATGCCGGGAGGGAGAAGTCCCAGCTGCAAAGCCCAGCACCGAGAATTACTGTGGGCCATGCAGAGTGTTGCCCAAAGGGCTTCACTCCTGAGACGTCTCACCTAATCCTCACAAGGAGCCTTTGGCGGAGGAATTGCCATTGGCCTCGTTTTGCAGAGGAGAAGGCAGACACGGAGAAGGTAAGTCACATCGCTGAGGCCCTCAGCTCGGTGGAGGGTGCGTGAGGATTCGAGGGACGTTTGTGACCTCCCAGCCCTGCCTGTCAGCTCCCACGGTGGCTGCCCTCCCCACGCGAGTGACAGGGGACCCGAGTGAGCAGAGTCGGAGCTGGGGCCTCCAGCCACGCTCAGGCAGTAACCGCCGGCGAGGCAGGGCCCAAGAGGCCAGGAGGTGGGTTGGGTCAGGCAAGGGGTGTTTTGAAAGCCTGGCTGGGAAATTATGTTCGTGAGCACCCGTGATGCTCTAGATGGGGTGCAGGTGCCTCCCCCATGCTGTGTCACCTAGTCTTCACAACCCTGCACTTACAGAGGACGCCTCCGAGAGCCTGACCGGACAGGAAACCTTGCCACGCTCACCACTCCTGAGCTAAGATTCCAAGATGGCTTTCACGACCCTTCTGCCCTGGCCCGTCCTGTATTATGCGTTGTCTGTGGGCACTGCCCACGTCACCCCCACCACGGACCGCTGGGTTCTGAACAAACCAGACGAGCCAAGCCCCCCCACCGGTGGCCCTCGTACAAGGTCCAGGGCAGTGCTGTCCCCCGTGGGCGTCGGCCACTCGGACCCCACACTGGCCGTCAGCCTGGCGGCTCCCGGGTCCTCTGACCTGGGCAGTAAGCCCCTGGGAAGGCTGAGCCCATCCTGGAGCTCACATGGGGCTCCCCTCTGTTCTGGAGATGTTTCAGAGACTCAGACATCCTGTGCTCCTCGTGGAACGGGGGATCCTTTGCTCCTGCTGTGAGCTGATTTTCGGTGGCCTGGCCAGCAGAGGCTTGCCCTGTGCAAAAGCAAACCTTGGCACACAGACCTTCATCCAGTTCCATCCAGGCCCAACCAGGGAGGGGTCTGAAGGAAC
Source organism: Phocoena phocoena (assembly GCF_963924675.1). Taxonomy (NCBI): domain Eukaryota; kingdom Metazoa; phylum Chordata; class Mammalia; order Artiodactyla; family Phocoenidae; genus Phocoena; species Phocoena phocoena. The sequence continues at coordinate 50,770,322 of NC_089231.1, forward strand.
CGCGCCCCGCTCCACCCCCCAGCTCCCCTCCCTTGGCCGCTGAGGGTGGAATCCCATTTAAACAACCGCCTGAGCCAAAAGGAACATTTGAGTCATTTATTTCCTTCTCGCTGTGTGAAGAGGCCCACGGGCGGGCGAACACAAGGCCTCTGTGCCTGTTTGTCTTCACACCCATCACTCTGAGTGAGCCTCCGGGAGAGCAGTGGAGCCCTTGGAAACGTGGGAATTTAATCCAGGCACCATTCCCTGGCCGGTGGATTTGCATGACGCATTAAGAGGAGCTTGTTTAGCGAAAAGGGCTCTAAGTGGGAGATAGAACCCTAGGTTCTGTCCAGGCTCTCTCACCACCCCGGCAAGTGATAGCCATCGTTTCTTCATTTATCTCCTCTTCCCTTCATTCATCACCCACCTACTCTCCAGCAGAGCTGGCCGCTGCTGGAGGGGAGGTCTGGCTCTTCACACAGGGGAGGCTGTGGGCAGGGTCTGCTTCGCACGGAGAAAGCTGCAAGTTGTCCCTTGTCCTGGCGGAGCAGCTCTGGCGACCCTCTATGTGACTGTCGAGTACAGCAAATACACCCTCCCTATTCTCAGGGAGGCCCTGAGTCAACAAGAAGACCTGCAGACTGAGATTTTTTAAAAAAATAACAGCTTTATTGAGATATAATTTACATACCCTAAAATGTACCATTTTGTTTAAGGTGTTGGGTTTCTTTCTTTTTTTTTTTTTTAAGTCTTTATTGAATTTGTTACAATATTGCTTCTGTTTTACGTTTTGGTTTTTGGGTGTGAGGCATGTGGGATCTTAGCTCCTCCACCCGGGATCCAACCTGCAGCCCCTGCATCGGAAGGCGAAGTCTTAACCACTGGACTGCCAGGGAAGTCCCTAAGATGCACCCGTTTAAAGTGTACAGTTCGGTGGTTTTTAGCATATTCACAGAATTCTGCAACCATCGCCACTATCTAATTTGAGAACATTTCCGTCACCCGCAAAAGAAACCCTGTACCCGCTGTCACTCATTCCCCCCGCCACTCCCACTGACCCAGGCAATCCATTTTCTATCTCTACACACGTGCCTGTTCTAGAGATTTCCTATGAACAGGGATCGTGCAGTATGTGGCCTTTTGTGTTGGACTCGGGTTTTTGAGCAGTTCATGCCCTTCTACCAAAGGCTGCCTTCCCCGGCAGCCATGCCCCTGCCTGTAGGTGGGATGAGGGCTGAGGTGGGATCCTGAACATGGAGCATGGAAAAACTGGGGGTGGGAAGAAGGGACCCCCAGCACCTGGAGGTGCGTGAGGGAGCTCCAGAGAGCGGCAGCGGGAGGGGGTGGGCCATACTCTTCCAGAGCCGGGTGGCCACGGTTAAGGTTTATTTTTTAGCTAATGCTCTTTATGATCCTCAGGCCTTCAGTAAAGTCTGTTACACAGGACAGCCTGGTGTTGGCTGTCCTCTGGGGAATAAAGGGCCTGGGTCCCCTGTTGGTGGTGAAGCTGGACAGGGGAGAGGAGGCCCAGTCACCACAATCCCGCCGGTGGTACCACTTTAAAAAGCTCCCAGATCTGTCCTCGTCTCTCCAGGGGTCTTGAAGGTACAATGGAGTCAAACCCGTCATTCTATTTGTGTGTGTGTGTGTGTGTGTGTGTGTGTGTACTACTCATCACATGTTCTCTAAGTAAAGCACTCTTTCGCGGGAGAAAGGAGAGAACAGACGTGGCGGGTTTGCAGGTTCGCCCTCGACAGAACAGACTCACGCCCACAGGTGACAGAGGACGTGGACCAGGAGGGGAACCGAGGGCACTGCCATGAGAATTTTGAAACCATAGAAAACAATCAGAAACAATGTATATCAAGAGCATGTGTAAAATAAGCTACAGTTCAAAGTTAAGCTGAATAACCAAACCATGAACATTACCTCCAATATTTGCTATTATTTAGAACATTGCACATATTTTCAATAACTTAAAAGTGAATTCTTCACATCTCCTAATCCCCCAGGAAGTACAAGTTTCTTTTCAGTAGATTTAAATAATACATCCAAATATTTACTCATAGTAGGAGATTCTGGCATTAACTATAGCTGAGTTTAACAGAAATATAGAAAGTCATGAAGATATATGCGGCGTTTAAAAATGATCACTTGTAGCAATTCCTTAGAAGTCCTGGGGGAGAAAGGCAGTTCTCTACTTCCTAACAGCACCTAAGGTTTATGCTGCATCGAACGTAACTCAGCAGGACAGCATTCTGACCGATGATAAGCACCTTACAGAAAATTCTTTCGCCTCTTCAATGTTTCATTTTAAAGCTACTATTTTGACCGTCTCCAGCCCCAGCCCCAGCCTTGGCATCACGGTGGAGGCAGTTCGTAACCTCACCTCCGCGCGTGGGGAACGGATTCTATGACGGAGGGTCCGTGACTCCCCGCTCGGCTGCCCACCACCCGCCCCTCCCAGCCATGTCCGTTTGTCCATCCTGCAGGCTACGGCTCAGCTTGGCCCCAGCTGCCTCAGGAGTGCTGGGGCTCCGAGCCCGTCTCCAGGACCCGGACGAGCTCAGGATCCAGATGGCTAAACCCTTATACATTTCCTCTTCCTCAGTGTATTTGTTTGCTAGGGTTCTGGTAACAAAGTACCACAGACTGAATGGCTTAAATGGTGGAAATGTCTTGTCTCACAGTTCTGGAGGCTGGAAGTCCAAGATCAAGGTGTCGGTGGGGTTGGTTCCTTCTGACGGCTGAGAGGTGTGGCTCTGTTCCTGGCCTCTCTCCCTGTATCTCTTCCCATGGTCTCCTCTCTATGCAAATTCCCCCTTTTTATAAGGACATACTGGATGAGGACCCACCTTAATGACCTGATTTTAACTTGATTACCACTGCAAAGACCTTATCTCCACATAAGGTCACTGAGGTACTGGGGGTGAGGACTCCAACATATCCTTATGGCTTGGGAGGACACAATTCAACCCATAACACTTAGTAATGGAAATTAGATTTATTTGAGCAACTGTGTATAAAGCTAACAGATACATTCCCAGCCTCTCGTGTAACCATGCAGCTTATCTGAGTAGGTTCCAACCAAGGAGATGTAAGCAGAAGTTGGTGGGTGAGACTTTGGGGACAGTTGCTTAAAAGAGCTCAGATAGGTAAATCTTCTGCCTTCCTTCCGCTTCTTGCCTGGGTTGAGGACATGATAGCTGGAGTTCTAGCAACTATCTTGGGCCTTGAGACAACCTTGAAGTTGAAAGTTGTGGCCTTAGGTTAGTGGAACAGAAGCTAGAAGGAGCCTGGGTCTCTGATGAGATAATGGGGCCACCATGCCACCTGAGGGCTGCCCACCTCCAACCATTTTAAGTGAGAGAAAATAAAAAATTCTCCTTTGTTATTTCTAGTCTCTGTTACTAGCCCCCAAGGAGCCAGGATGGTGCCGTGGGGAAGACATGTACTAATACTTTGGCACGAGACAGACCTGATTGGGTCTGGACCCTCCTCTGGACCATTTATACACACAGTTGTCTCACAGCATAGAAATGACCTCTCTGCTTGTCTGCCCTCCCCCTACATGGTGAGCTCCTTAAAGGCAGGGTCCATGTCTGTTTGTCTTTGTTTTCCTGGTACCTTGCACAGAGCTGCACCTAAAAGTGCTCACTGAGTGTTGATCTGAACAGATTTTAAATCCTCTACACTTACCAGCTCTGTGGTCTTGGACTCTGAGTCTTAATTTCATTAATGATTTTAAAAAGAAGGTTATAATACCAGGGCTGTATTAAAGATGAAACACGAATAAATGTATAGCATTTAGCATTTGTTGGATGTCCAAGGAACGATAGCCCTTATTAGTATTAAGACCACATTTTCTACAAAATCCTAGTTCTAGGCCCGGTGTGATGCTCCATTTACTTCTGATGACCAGACTTTTGCTTTGTCCTAAGAGCAAGTCTCTGACATACACACATTGTATTCATCGGGTTCCCGTCTTATTCTCTTTGACTTCTTTTGGTCTCGAGAACTTCATCGGTACACGAGTCCCTGGGTTGCCTGGGTTCCAATTCTGGCATCTCCTAGTCTGTCCGTTTGAGTGCAGGTAAGCCTTCCATGCTCAGCTTGGTGATCATCTAAGTCAGGACACAGGGAGCATGGGGGGCTTTACATTCTATCCGATGGTCCTGGTCATAGAAGAGGGCCTTCCCATGAGGAGAGCAGCAGAGATGGCCCCAATGTTCCACGCTTCCCAGTGCCCAGGCCATTTGCAATGCAATGGAGCCATTTCCCCACTGCTTGGATCTGAACTCTGGCTGATAAATGCAGTGAAAGTGACACTGCCAATTTTGGGTTAAGGCCTTGAGAAGTCTCAGACACCTCCACTTGTGTTCTTAGACTTCTCTGAGCCCTCTTCTTGACCAGTTCAGCAAGAATCCTGCCAAGCCAGTTTAGCAAGAATGCCCCCTCCCTCCACTTGGTACCTAACCAAGTTCCTCTTGGTATTTTTCCATCCACTGACTCTCTCACCCTGCCCATTGGCTATAAATCCCCAGCTGCTTCTGTTGTGTTCACAGTTGCATTCAATTTTTATCTCCTATTACAATCGTCTTGACCCCTATTGCAGTAGTCTTGAATAAAGTTTTCCTTGCCTGTTTAACTCTACCTGACGCACGTTTTCTTTGACTGCTTCCATCATGAGAACAAGCCCGGACTAGTCTACTGGAGGATGAGCGACCACGTGGAACAGAGCTAAGTCCTCCCAGCTGAGGCCGTCCTATACCAGATGCCCTCAGCTGACTGCAGTCACATAAACAAGCCAGGTCAATATTGGATGAACTAGGCTTAGGCCCGCCGACCCCAAGGCTCATGAGAAATAATAAATATGCGTTAGTTTGCTCCACTATGATTTGGGGTGATTTGATTTGCAGCAATATTGTGTCAATAGCCTATTGGTACAGAGGAGAAGAAAAGGGAAGAAAAGCAGAGCAGCACCTTTTTGAAAGACTCCCCCTGTCCTGAGCACCGTGGGTCCTGCACGGTGTTACGATTCCTGTAGCGATAGTGAGGGACAGCCCTGTGTCTTTGGCTGCCACTCCCGGAAAGGAGGGACTAGAGCTGCAGCTGACTGTGTGGGTCCCACAGGCACCCAGGCTGCAATAGAGAAGGGAGGGAGGATGGGGCACTGGGCAGGAAGGGACCGGCTAGTTACGGGGCTGCCCTCATGGGATGTGCCAGCTAGGGAACAACCAAGTCCTGTATTCCAAATCCCTTCAAGTGAAAGCACTGGGACTGAGCTTTTCATAGCAGGTGAAGAACTCTGCAGTGTCAGCGGTGGAGCGCACCCTGTGCAGGAGTCAAAATCGCCCCTCGAACGTTCTCCTCCTCGGTCCGGGGCTCCGCCCTGCCCGGGCCTCCTGTCCTCTCCACAGCTTCTCTTGCCCCCTCAGCCCTTTACTCTTTTTCTAATTTTTAAAATTGTGGTAAAAGATGCATACGGTAAAATTTATCATTTTTAACCATTTTTAAGTGTACAATTCAGTAGCATTAAGTACATTAACAATGTTGTACAACCATCACCACTGTCCATTTCCAGAACTTTAAAAAATCTCAAATAGAAATTCAGTTCCCATTAAATAATAACTCCCCATTCCCTCTACTCCCTGGCGTCCCAGCCCCCAGCCCCTGGTAACCTCTATTCTAGGTGCTGTGTTTATGGATTTGCCTGTTCTAGGTACATCATTTGAGTGGAATCATATATTTCATTGGCCAAAAGGTTTGTTTGGGTTTTCCTGTAACATCCGAATGAACTTTTGGGCCAACCAGTATTTGTCCTTTTGTGCCTCTCAGCCCTTTATTCTTCTTATCTTTTGGTTGTGCCGGGTGTTAGTTGCAGCACTTGGGCTCCTTAGTTGCAGCATGCATGGGGGATCTAGTTCCCTGACCAGAGATGGACCCCGGGGCCCCTGCACGGGGAGCATGGAGTCTTCACCGCTGCACCACTAGGGAAGTCCCTCAGGCCTTTATCCTTACCAAAAGTTTTGTTTCCAGACATCTGAAAAGCGGCCCATCAGGGATATGTGCTTTCTTTAATTCCCATCCCCCTTCCTTTGACCTGCAAGTGTCGGGTTACATGACCTTGGCCTTGGGGAGCCCCTGTCCCCATCAAATCCCCAAACAAAACACACAAATCAGGGGCTTCCCTGGTGGCGCAGTGGTTGAGAGTCCCCCTGCCGATGCAGGGGACATGGGCTCGTGCCCCGGTCTGGGAAGATCCCACATGCGGCGGAGCGGCTCCGTAACGGGACCGGCTCCGCAACGGGAGAGGCCACAACAGTGAGAGGCCACAGCAGTGAGAGGCCCGCGTACCGCAAACAACAACAACAACAGCAACAAGAAACACACAAATCACTCTTCCTGACCACACTGAACAGGGGCTGTGAGGATGCCCCGCCCTTCATTTTCCTTTCCGCCTTTTGGGCCCAGCTGTTCTCACCACCAGCTCCGCACCCCTGGCTGCGCTCGCTCCAGTTGGACGGGGAGCATCGAGGTCACTGTGAGCCTCAGGTTTGTCTATCCGACCCCCAGAGGGCAAGGTCCACATTCCTTGAGCAGCCCCAGGGGGCCCACCCAGTTTTAGGTCAAAAGCTCCACAAGTAAGCTAAGCCTTAGTAGCAGAGGCCCTGGCTTGAGGTGGGTTGGAATCAGACCAGCCCAGTGGGGTCGGAACACCCCAGTGGAGCCTGAGGTCTGTAGGCAGCTTGTCTGTATGAGTCAATGAGGTAAAGGAGATGATGGGGAAAATGCAGAATATTTCAGTTTCCACCCTCGGCTGCTCCTCCCTGCAGCTTCCACAGCCTCACACACACACACTCACACACGTGCTCTTTCACACACTCACACACTAGCTCACACCTGCCTCAGGGACTCATGTTTTCATGGCCTGAGGTGAGAGGGCTACTCGGGGCATAAATCAAAGGTGTGTTCTCCAGGACCCTGGGGGCCGTGAGCCGTGGGGTCAAAGGTGACCCTGAGGGGGAGAGAGAGGGTTCACTCTCACTTCCTTGAGAGCTCAGTGCTGCTTTGGCCCTTTGGCACCCTGGGGACAGCACCTGGGGGCCCGTGGGCAGGGGCAGAAGCGGCCCTTGAGGTGAGGAGGCGGCCTCAAGAGGCTTGAGGGCCTGTGGAGACCCAAGGCGGCGGGGAAGAGGGAGGGGGGAAGGGAAAGGGCCAGGAGGGGCAAGGGCTGGTGGCTTGTTGTTCTGTGTCTCACCCCCGGGGACTCTCAGGTTGCCTTCCATCAACTTCGCCCCCAGCAGGAGCACACCGGACAGTAAACTCCACCTTGTCCTCAGGCATGGAGTTTATTTTCATTCTTTACTTTCATTCTGAAGCTGATTCTTCATCATCGAGACTTCTCTACTTGCCTTTCCTGCGTGGTCTTTCCCAGCCCCCTCCAGGTCAGGGGGGGTGCATGGCTGCCTCTGTTGGGCAGGGGGTTCTGGGCTGGAGTTGAGGAACCCCATGGAGCCCCAGTTCTTTACAGTGGGAAAGGTAATCTAGAACCTTAAACCTCGTAGGTTTGCAGACTTACACAGGAAAAAGTTATATATGTCTATATGATATGTATGTGTGAACACACATTCACCGCACATGTATGTACATATGTATATGTACGTGAACCACACACAGACCGTTTATGAATGTATGGTGCTTAGCCCGGCACCCAGCACATCATAAGCCGTAAGTGTTACTGTTGACCCTTATCATCATCTGGGACTCTCCCTAGCAGTTGGCTTTCTGCGGCAGAGGACTTGGGGTGGCCGAGCAAATGGAGTGTGACAACGAGGTAAAGTGACTTTAAGATCTCTTAGCACGTGGAACATGCTGTCACCCAGAAGCCCTCGTGCATTCATTCGTTCCTTCAGGAAGTCACAGAACAGCGCAGATTACGTTCTCTACACGTTCAAAAGCACCAACCTCAAATGGCTCCCTGCTCTATGGAAACGATCATTTCTCAGGTTGGTTCACTTTCCCCGTCTCTAAAACTATTGCAAACGTTTTTGCTCTCTTCAAGCCCCATCCCCTCCTTGCCCTCCTCCTTCCCATTTGGGTGGGCCCCGCCACTTAAAGGGAAAATGGAAGCTGTCCGAGGAGAACAGTCACCTTCCCGATCTCATCTGGACAAACCTGCTCACCTGGGCACGTCTCTCCCCTGCTTTCCCCAGTTGAGAAGTCCTTCCTCTCCGACTTCACATGACTCCCTCGCCTCTGCTCATTTTGATTCCAAGCCCCTCCTGCCTCCTCAGGAAACTGACCTGCCCTCTCTTGGTTATTTGAACTTATCCCTTTCAGCTGGCTTTAAATACCCTCAAGTCTTTCAACACAACAACAAAAAAACGAGAACGCAAAACGTCGAACTTGACTTCTTTCTTTAACCTCGCTGTCGTAAGCTGGCTCGCCGAGTACGACCAACACACCTCCTGATAAGACAAAGCCGAGGGCATTGCTGCCGCCCTGGCAGGGAGGGGAGGACAGCACCGCTTGGATTTCAAAGCCAGGAAGACAAGGTCAGAATTTTGGTTTGAAGTGAGTACTGTATCTCAGTGCGGGGATTTAGGATCAGGTAACAATCACAATACCACAGTCCAGGATGGGTGGAGACGGCAAGGTGAGGGGTTCAAAGAATCTTCAGGCACACACTGGAGATGCTTTTCACGGAAGAGTTGTCTTGGGGGAAGTTTGCATAGTAAACACCATTTGCTTGGGAGGACAGTCCCCCCAAGAGTAAAGAAATGCTAATGAAGATAGTAGAAGACTGGGGGTGGGCAGTAAGGTGTGGTTTCACTTCCCTCACCTAGGCTGAGTGTGGGTAGAGCGTTTTGGTTCTCAGCCTCGAGCTTCTGCCCTCACTCCTCCCTCCCGTTCACGACTACACTTCTCAGAAAAACCCTTCTCTGCTTGCTGAGGCCATTCCCTCCCCTCCCACTCATTCCTTAGCCCTGCAACCCGACTGCAGGCTCCCTGGAAAGCAGGGCTCACTACGCCAAAGCCTGGATGCCACGGGGGCCTCATCATCTCCCCGTCGAGCTCCTGGGGGCAGCACTTGGGGGTAATTTGGAGCAACAAGGCACCCAGAGCCCGTCTCCCAGGTGCTGGGTCGCCAAGGGGCAGCCAGCACCAGTGTCTGCCCAGCCATGGGGACACGAAAGGAGCCACGGCGACTCCCCTGGGCTGGGTGGCGGAGAGTAAATGAGTGAAATGCCACGGGAATCAGGAGACTTCCAGCTGGACCCAAAGAAGTGGGCTGGGAGCAGGAAATGGAATCAGGCCACTTGGAGGATCGCTGCGGAAGGACACTTCCTTGTCCTCTCTCCGAGTCTCCTGAGATCCGAACTCCTCAAGTCTAGGGTCCATCACAGGCCAGGGCAGGCAGTCTCAGCCCTTCCCAGCCTCTCACTCCAAGCTCTGCAGCCCAGGGCTGGTCTGGTCTGACTAGGGCCAAGTTGGTGGGTGGCCTGGAACTCTGGACGAAAGTGACCCAGAGGCCAAGTGCAACGTCGGCTTTGCTTTGGGGGTTCATTGAGCAGAAGGCCCTTCCTTGGAAACATCTGTGCCCCGGTCTGGCTTCAGGCCCCTGGTGTCCTTGTCTTTCCCCAAGTTTAGCCTGCAGGAAAGTGACCTTGTGAGGGAAGGGGGAGAGGTCCCAGGAGAGTATCTGGGAGTCAAGGTGAAAAAGGACTCCCAGGTGTTAATAGGCCTCGCCAAACTCCTTATACTGACCCTCTTCCAAGAAGTGACCACCTGCCCAGCCTCCGCCAGGTAAAGATTGTTCGAGAGCTGGGTCCCTGCACCCTGTACCACTCCTCCATAACCACCATGCTCTGGCCTCTCCACCACCCTCTTCCCTCCCTGGCTGGGGCCCAGGCAGTTAGGTCCTTGCTGCCTCTCTGCACGGCAGCCCTGACCACCCCTGCTTGCCCTGCACAGAGGCCGTTCCATCTCCTCTGGGTCTCTAGGGAGCTCATTCACCCTCTGCACCCCTGACCATAAATAACATGACCTACTGGTCCTCTGAGGGGTCACATCACCCAGCTGCACCACAAGGCTCCAGCAGCCATCTGCCCCATGGGACGGGGCTCATCTCATGGGGCTCGTAGTGGTGCCGGCATTCCCTCTACCCCCACCCTCCTACCACCCAGCTCCTCTGAAGGATCAGGTGCAGACCTACCTTTCTCCAGCTGCCTGGCAGAATGTCATCTTCTGAGCACAACAGTCAGAAAGCTGTCCTTTCCTCCAGGCTTGTGCCATGGACACAACTTGGTGGGTGAAGCTACGGCTGAATTCCAGCCTGCCACCCAGCACCTCCTCACAGCCGCACAGCTGTGCACTCCATGGAAACCCTGGGTCGCCTAGACCCTGAGTTACTGTACCTTCCCCATCTGGTCCTAGATGCCATATCTGTGCTCCAATAGCCTCCTCTATAGAGCAGGATTTTTTATTTATATTCTTTGCTAACTCAGTGAAGTTCAGTTATAAAAATAATGATGTCCATTTATGGAACACCTACAGGTGTCTACTGTAGCATCTCACTTGATCCTCCAGAACCCCTCTGATGGGAGGTATTAAGACCCCCTTAGGAGGCCAGCACCCTTCAGTAGCTGGCTTGAGGTCACCCGGTCTGCCGGCCCCGGGGCCCCCTCCCTTCTTTCTCTGTCCGCCTCTCCCAGGGTCACTGCCTCTGGGCTCCCCATGGGCTGCTACTGAAAGTCATCCTTCCCACTCTGGGCCCCCCTGATTCTGGCTGAATGCTCTTCCCAGAAAAATCTCTTGCCCGCAGTCTCCCCTTGAAAACCGCTTCCGCCCCTTTCTCCGATACATAAGGAGAGGGGAAAGGAATCTATTCCATTTGTGTCTTGTTTATATTTTGCAAATAAAAATGAAAATTGGTTTCATGGGAGAAGGCAGGTGCCTTAGGAAAAAATTGTACCTGGTTTAGAATCTCATAAAACAGTCTGTAGTTTTCCCCAGGGACTTCCAGATACGCCTCAAAGGGGATCTGCTTCCTTTTCCTTAAGCCAGTAAAAAAATATGTAGAGTGAGTGGTTCCGGCAGAGATGCCATCAGCCTCCCCGCTGGACCCCCGAATTTTCTTTCTGGTCATCATTTACGATGAGCTCCTGTTCAAAAGCCCCTCATTAGAAAACCACCAAGAATCTGAGGTCCCCAGGGAAAGCCCAGTTGGCAGAGGGGGACTGGATACCACCAGTGCCCTGAGGAGGGCTGTTCAGGGTCAGGTTCACTGTAGCTAAAACGCCTTTTTTTTTTTTGTGGTACGCGGGCCTCTCACTGTCGTGGCCTCTCCAGTTGCGGAGCACAGGCCCCGGACGCGCAGGCTCAGCGGCCATGGCTCACGGGCCCAGCCGCTCCGCGGCATGTGGGATCTTCCCGGACCGGGGCACGAACCCATGTCCCCTGCATTGGCAGGCGGACTCTCAGCCACTGCACCACCAGGGAAGGGCCCCAAACGCCTTTTTTTAAGGGATGTGTGATCTTCTTGAGCTTTCCCATCCATGTCCTCCTGCTTTCCAGAATGCTTTGGAAGTATAGGCAGCCCTCGACAGGCCATCCTTGATGAGACACCCTGTCCTCTACTCTGCCAGCTGGCTGTGTCAGGCGGGCTTGGCACCAGCAGTGCCAAGTGAAGTGAGTTCAGTGAGGAAACTATTTATGAAGGCGTGGACAGGTTAAGGGACCAGGAAGCGGTGGTGAGACCCGGGGACGAGCAGGGTCCTTTGGGTGGGGTGGGGGCTGACTGTGGAACACCTCCCTGGACCTGGTTTTCCTCCTGCTGTCACTCTCCCTCAGTGTCTCTCCTTGTCAGAACCTCTTCGGCAGCCGGAGGGCAAGGGGACCTGGGTGGTGTGGTCTGCAGGGTGGAACCTGAGTGGGACCCGAGGAGAGAATTGAGAGCTGCAGAGAACTACCCGCCCAGTGTGGTGATTGTTTTGTGATGGTTTATTCAACCCAACCAATATTTGGTAAATTCCATGTGCCAGGCACTGTGCTGGGCGCTGAGGGATATGGCGATGGATACCGTTCCTGCCCTTCTGAACCCTGTGGTCTAGAGTAGCAGCTAATGACCATGAAAGTGCCTCTCTGCACCTCTGACAAGTGCCTGAGTCCTGCATGTGATGACTGGGGGCTGAGGCGCGAATAGTCTCAAACAGCTCACAATCCCTAAGCCATTCTTTGGCTTCACTTGTGTGATGTGAGTTTCCCTGCCAGTGGACGGCCTGCCCGAGGTATACTTGGCTTAGCTTTAGAGCAAAACAAATGTGCATTTCCTAGCCACACACAGACAGGAGGAACAGCAGCTAAGGAACACGCAGAGCAGAGGGGCAAAGAGAATTTGTGTTCATTGGGACACACCGTGGAAAAGCCATACGTGCACGATGAGAAACCGATGGGTCGAACGCTGGTGGACTCCCACCCTGGCCGTGTTACCCTCACTGGGATCTCCTGCTTACTTCGGAAAGCCTCTTAGCTCACCTGTTGCAGAAGCACACTTTCCCCAAAGCCCACATTCTACCAGGGCCCAGGACGGTGTCCCACATCAGCTATGAAGGCTGCTCATACCTGAGAGGATGGAGGTCTGGACTTTACAGCTCTGGATCCCTTCTCCCCGCTGCATGGAAGGGCTGGCGGCTACTGGGTGGGGTGGAGAGAAGGCCCCACCTCATCGGAGAGGCCATGAGCGCAGCAGGTCCAGAGCGACATCTGACATCAGCCTGGCTCTGGCCTCTCCGCTTTCTTAGCTTCTCTGTTTTGACCCGAGCTCGAGGCAACACAGCTGGTTGGGCTTGGGGATCAGATAGACCTGGATATGAAATCCCCCACCTTTGCCACTTCATGGTTGGGGCAAGTAAAGTCACCTTTCAGAGCCTCAGTTTCCTCATCTCTGAAATGGGAGCACGATACCTAATTTTACAGTTTGTTTGTTAAGGGTAAAATAAGAACATGGGCTTTAAGGGCCAAGCACAGGGCTGGCAGGTGCTATCTGCTTGGTGATTAAGGGCCCTTGTCAAACATTGTGTCCAAGGGATTATCTCTGTCTCTGGCTTCTCACCAATCTCTCCAGGTGCCCCAGTAAGGAGTCTCCTTGATTTCATCCTGTCTTCTTGATCTTCACTCACTGGACTAAACAATTGCTCTAATTTGCCCACCTTGTCACCTGTGTGCCAGGCTGATTCCTGACTGGCGATTTCCAACCCTGTTGCCTTGGGCTCATCCATTCCAGGTCCATCCGGGGAGTCTGTCCTGCCCCTGGAACATCCCCACCGTTGGGGCTCCTTCTGGAGAACAGTATCACGGCACCTGGAGAGGGTGCCTTCCACTTCCAGTGGTCTCTCTCCAACCTCTTGAAGCATCTCAGGGGCAGACCCATGGAGTCCTTGCCGTCCCCCACAGAACACAGGGTAAGACACATTTTATCAAATGCTACATGGACCTCAGTGAAGGTCAATCTGGAATCAAACTGGGGATCTGTTCATCGTGATGCCCAAGGTCATGACTGTACAGCTCCCCAGCTCTGGTAGAGGGGGCTCATGCTCCAGCACCCACTGTGGCTCTGACCCTCCACTATCGCAACTCTCCACCTGGGCATGGACCCGAGAAGCTGAGATACAGGCCTCATCCAGGCAGTGACCTTAGTCAACACCGGAAGAAGCGATCCCTATAAGCCAGCTCTGCGCTTGGGACCTACTATCGGTTAACTGTACCTTTATCCAATTTAAATCTTTCTGGCCATGTGCATCCACAAAAGTGTTAGATGAGGCAGTTAGGTAAAACAACTGTCAAAACTACCTTTCAGTAAGAGACTGGCACTGTTCCTTTTGGTATTAAAAACCATCTACAGGACTTCCCTGGTGTCACAGTGGTTAAGAATCCACCTGCCAATGCAGGGGACACAGGTTCGAGCCCTGCTCCGGGAAGATCCCACATGCCACGGAGCAGCTAAGCCCGTGTGCCACAACTACTGAGCCTGCGAGCCACGACTACTGAAGCCCGCATGCCTAGGGCCCTTGTGCCGCAACAAGAGAAGCCGCCACAGTGAGAAGCCCATGCACCGCAATGAAGAGTAGCCGCCCACTCACTGCAACTAGAGAAAGCCTGCACGCAGCAACAAAGACCCAACGCAGCCAAAAAAAAAAAAAAAAAAAAAGACATTACAGAGATTTGTAAAAAAAGTAAAACAATGCCACTCTTCCCACTAGATTAAAAAAAAACCTACAGTTCCTCTGTTTTAGACAACTTTATACATAAGTAGTATTTTTTTTCAGACAGAAAATTTATTTCCTATGCATATATGGAGGAATAATACCGCTCAGATTTAAATGCATACAAATGTCCACAGAATCTTGTTGAGATGTAGATTCTGCAGTTGTAACAAGGCCCCAGGGGATGCCAACTCTGCTGGTCCTCAGACCACACTTTGAGTAGCAAGATGGTAGTGGGAGATGGTACACGGGTAAGTGCCATCCTTGCCAGGTGTGTCTTCAGGGTTCAGCTAGCTCAGTGTTTGAAGACTTTCTGGACTATCTCTTTAGAAGTCTGCAGGGCCCTTTTTGCAATGGGGTCTGTCAGAGCGAGCACCCCCTGCCTTGACAGTGAGAGGACCAGGCCCCTGAATTATTATTTTCTTCTTTTATAGCTTTTTGCCTTGTTCTGCCTTGCACTTGCACTCCTGGAAGACGCTTTCAAGTTGGTGCTGACAATATGTGACTCCAAATATATAGCCTTGATGTTTCCTCCCTCGTCTGGTCCTCAACACTCTACCTGGCCCTGCTGGGACCTGGCCAGCAATGTGCTTAACCAAACGCTCCCGACGGCTCCTAGGAGATGAACTCAGGCTGTCCCTGGGGCAGGGGAGCCCTGGGACGCTCCGCCCCACACAGAGAAAACAATTAACAGGTAACAAAACTACCTGGCTCACGTTGCTTTGTTCCAGCCTACCCCTTCTCTGCACAGGCAGATTGCAACGGAGGCAAGAAGGCCGGCCGTTCTGCACTGAACCGGAAACGTCTAAGGAAGAGTTCAGCGGTAGGGCGATAAACAGACCTATGTGCTGCTGCGGGAACGGAGGGGCCCGTGGTACGCAGTGGTTTGTGCGGAGTACGGGGAGGCCCAGAATGGGTGTGCTGGGTGGGCCACCAAAAGAATAGAGGAAGTTTGGGTCAGGAGAAAAAAACCAAGGAAAACAAACAGCTTTGCCTTTGGTGTGGATGTCCTGCTTTAATGCAGGTTCGATTGGGGAGAAAGAAGGGAAAGGAGTGACCTCTACTGTCACTGGCCTGAGGCCTCCAGGCCTTTGGGGGATGGGGACTGATCCTGCCCGGGGAATGGAGCACAGCGGGCCCACTGCTTGGGGACAGGGCTGCTGCCACCAGGCCGGCTGCTCCTTGCCTTCCATCTCTAACCTGACCTCACAGTCAGGGCACCAGAGGAGAGACACCCCCGGTCCTCCAGGCCAGTCTGGGGAAACCAAGTCAGGTGGGGCGGCTCCTGCCATCCCGAGGAGTGTGGGCTTCCCCAGACCCTTGGCCTTGAGAACTGCAGAGGCTTCAGGCAGCCCAAGAGGGAGCAGGGCTTGCAAGGGGTCCAAACCTGCCGCTATGGTGGACGGTGGAAGGGCAGAGCCTCGGGGTCTTCTAGAACAGTCTGCTGAGCGGCCGCCTTCTCTCCACACAGGCACAGGCTGCCTCCACGACTCCTTGCCAAAGCCCGAGGCTGGGAAGTGACTGGCAGTCACCACATCCCAGGAGGCGCCGGCAGTGACCTTGGCGCCCTGGCCTCCGCCTCATTCCCCTTTTCCTTCGGAAAGCTCATGTGATGCACAAGGAAAAGGAGAGCTCTGGACAAAATCTTTCCTTCTCAGCCTCCTTCCCAACTGAATTAAAACCCATAAACTCCCCACTTAACAAACCCACAGGTCAAAATAGATGTTTAAATTGTCTTAACAAAATGGACCCACAACTCCTTAAGTCCACCTCATAAATGCCCCAAACCAAACTGCCCCAAACCCAAGAACCTGAGCCTGTTTTTAAGACACAGGCAGGACACAGGGTGTTGCCCTCCGCACATCTGGGCCGGTGGCCCCTGTCACCTATTGGATATCCCCTGAGCTTGGCGGGAGACTCAAGGCAGATGGGTGGCGGGGAGCTACGATTTCTAGATGCCAGTGGCCTCACATCTCTGAGAGGCTTTCCACCCACCAGGCCCTCACCGGGGAGCTGAGTGGGCTGGGAACCAGGGGGCTCATCAGGGAGAAGCAGGTGACAGACACCAGCAGAGGAAGGTCAAGGGCGGGTTATATTCAGGTGATGGAGACATTCTGAACACTTCCTGTTTCTTTCCCAATTTGCCTCATAAACAGTAGGTGTCCCAGAAATAGTAATTAATCTATCAAGCCCAAGAGATCGCGTTCATCATACCCCTCAACAAAATCATCTCACAACTGAATCCAGCTAAGGAGATTTGTTAGCAAAATATTTATGACTAAACTCTGTTCCTCTGGGTCCTGTTTGCTCTCCCCCTGGCCACTCCTTGAATTCCTCCAACCTGTGACTGTCAGATTTTTTCAAGCTCTGCTGACTGAAGCCCGGTACCCCGTTGCCCCTTCTCTGGGGTGATTGCAAAGCTCCGAATCTGTGTGTGAGATCGAGGCGGGGATGGTGGCAGATGAACTATAATGCAGGGCGAGGGTGACTGGTGAGACTTCACACGTCTACACATACACATACGTGGGTATAGAAACAAGAAAATATTTTAATTCTCTCTTTACAGGGCCACAGGCTTCCTTCTGTCCGGTGAACCACAGTGGGCACCTCTCTCCTGCAGCTACGAGGGGACAGAGTGATGAGGTGCCTCCATACAGGTTGTCCCAGTGAATCGGTACAAGCAGCAACGAAAACTCTGCACTAACAGCCCTGGGGACATGGTGATGCTAAGAGCTGTTGCCTCTTCGATTGACTCAGCCTCAGCCCAAGATGCAGTTTGTCCCAACTGTCAAAAGCCTCAAAACACCAATCATGCGTCTTACCCCTGATCTGGATTTTATAAAACACTTTATATAGATAGGTAGATAGACAGGTAGCACAATAAATGTGCCTGTAATGCACTCTAACATAGAGCACAGGAATACACACCACGGATCCCAACCCCACCGTCTCCACAGTGGGGAGAGTGTGCAGGTTCGTGTACACGCAGGACGTGATGGCGGAACAGTACAGAACATCACATGCCACACCTTTCCACGCGGCCCATCCGAGTGAGAGCTTGTCTTCTTTGTCCCACTGGTGGTAGGAGCGGTAACAGAAACAATGTCATTTTCTAAGGGCAGAAGATGTCCACCTGGTACGGACAGAGTGACTGTTATCCAGAGATTATGTAGAAATAATTGCCGAGGGTCAGCCTGGCTCCTGACCCCAGGCTGAGGTCTGTTCTGCAGAGGGTGGGGCTGGCTTTGCGGGTGGAGGCCTGATGTGACATCTCTCAAACACACTCTCACACTCAGCCACACGCTCCAGAGGGAAGTGCACTTCCAACAGCGGATACAAAAATAGATTGGCACGCTCTTTTGACACACTGAGGGTATCTTTTAGAAGCTTTCTCCCAACTTCTGCAAATTCTCTTCCCCAATCTGCTCTAGAACTTTGCACTCCGAGTTGGAACAGGGCTGGAGAGAAGGCCCTGGACCACGCCTGCCAGGTCTGCGTGTGGTCGCGAGGAAGTCTGGGTGAGGCCAGCTAGGAAATCTGGTGAGTGGAGAGCTGGGAGAGCCATCTTCTTCTCGGGTCTCCCCTTCCTGGCTGAGCAGTAAACGGTTCACAGCCCATCTCAGCTGGCCAGATGGAAGACTCCCTGAAAAGTTTCTGGTACTGCTTCTACACAAAAACATGTCGAGTGGAGAAAAGTTTGCTGTGTTGAGTTCTATTTTTGCATTTCCAGTAGTACACGCTGCCCCAGTGAGCTCAGGGGAAGTGGTCCCGGCCCTCCTAGGAGGCCTGTGCTAGGAGCTCTGGACCAGGCGTCTGTAGTGGGGCATGACTTCGTGCTCCGGCAGATGAAGGGCAAATTCCAAGGCCACCAACACCGGGAACTCAAAGGCAATCAGTTCTCGTCTATTCAGCCGGAACTTCTCCTCCAGCTTCTGCAACAGAAATAAAGGAAACCAAAAGACTTTTGGCTTTGAAATAAAAATCCTAGGTTTTCTCCACGTGTAACCTCTGTATCCATCAGCCAGAGAGTGTTTACAGAGAAACCTGTTATGGGCAAGACTGTGGAGGAAGAAACGGAGGCATCAGCTGTGTTTCCTGCTCTCAGTCCTGATGCAAAAGGACTCATACCTCCCTGAGGACCCACAGTCTGCCGGGAGCCTGAGATACAACCCGTGACTTCATTACATCTCTTGATAATCCTACACGATCAGTGTTACATTTATCTCCATTTTACAGATGGGTAAATGGGGTCAAGAGGTTAAGAATTTGTCTAAGGTGACATGGGCAGCAAATTGAAATGCTGAGATTCAGACTCAGCTGAGACCCAAACTGTACCTGTCACGACTAGGTTATTCAAGCTTAGAGGTAAGACTGAAACCATAGCAAATCATCTATAACAACAAAATCCACGTGGGAGGTTTAGGATCGGGGGAGCTGGTAATGTGTAGTTTGGTCCTTGCATTTTATGCTCGAGGACCAAGTGCTGGCGAGGCTGCCTCACTTTCAGAGCATTACATGGCTTGTGTGGATCTGATTGGGCTGAGCCCATGCCCAGGGGCTCCCCTCCTGCACTGCCTCTTGGTCCAGCTGCTGCCGGAGTAGGAATGGAGAACAATCAGGGTGAGGGTGGGTAGGGAAGGCCTCATTTTTGCTGAAGTACCTTCTGCTTTGGCTTAAACTTAGCTTTTGGCTTAATTAAAAAAAAAAAAAAAATCTCAACACCAGAGTAGTCGGCGACTACTTTCAGATTATAACTGGGTCGGGATCTTGCGTTCAGGTAATCGCTACTGCAAACGGCCTGTCAGATGTTACCCTTATATTCTGCATTGGTACCACCAGCATTGCTGGATGATATATTTCTCAACTATGAGACGTGTGTAACAGCACACTTGTAAAGATTCATTAGTTCAGCTATTATCTATGTAAACCTATTGATTCTCAGCTCAGATTTGGTATCCAAACCATGGTCCTAAAAGCGTTTACTACACAAATTAGATGATTCTGTACCATTTCTTCCATGGATGGATGAATGGATAAACAAAATGTGGTGTATACATGCAGTGGAGAATTATTCAGCCTTAAAAAGGTAGGAAATTCGGATGAATCTCCTGATCTGTTGGCTTTATTGTATCTCAAATTTTCTATGAATACACTGATTTTTTTTTTTTTTTGTCTGCGCCACGCAGCTTGTGGGATCTTAGTTCCCCGACCAGGGATTGAGCCCAGGCCCTTGGCAGTGAAAGCGCGGAGTCCTAACCACTGGACTGCCAGGGAATTCCCAGAATACGCTGAATTTTAAAAACAGGCATTCTTGTATCTGTCCAAGAAGATCAGTGTTTCCTTGCTTTAAAGGGGCTCTACTTTAATTTTTATTTTTAAAAATTATTTATTTATTTATTTATTTGGCTACACTGGGTCTTTAGTTGCGGCATGTGTGATCTGGTTCCCTGACCAGGGATTGAACTTGGGGCCCCTGCATTGGGAGCATAGAGTCTTAACCACTGGACAACCAGGGAACCCTAAGGGGCTCTATTTTAAAAGGAAGGAGATACCACTCAGTCAAGCCCACGCCTTTCCCCAAAAAAGTGAGCAGCCGAGGCCACAGGAAGCCAAGGTGTGTCTGACGGATGTTCTGCAGGTCACACCACCCGCAAGACCCCTGGCTATTACAGTGGCTTCTGTGGCTTGGAGAATAAGCTCACCCTTATGGTGCCTTAAAGTGTATTTTATGGCCAGACCCAATACTGGGGATCTTCAGTCTCATCAAAGTGGCCTATCCCTCTGTTTTTTTTTTTTTTTTTTTGTGGTACGCAGGCCTCTCACTGTTGTGGCCTCTCCCGTTGCGGAGCACAGGCTCCGGACACACAGGCTCAGCGGCCATGGTTCACGGGCCCAGCCGCTCCGCGGCATGTGGGATCTTCCCGGACCGGGGCACGAACCCGTGTCCCCTGCATCGGCAGGCGGACTCTCAACCACTGCGCCACCAGGGAAGCCCCTATCCCTCTGTTTTAAGACAGCCCGAGATGTGGGGTCTGACATCTGCTGTAGAAGGGCCAACCTCATTGCCCTGGTCCCTTAGCTGGTACTAAGGCTCAGAAGTCTCCCGGGCTGGGTCACCAACCAGGCTCTGCTGAGACCAACGCTGGCCTGGAGTGCATGCCCCGCCCCCCCCAAACCAGCCAATCAGAATTCAGTCCACTTACGTCAATTAAATGCTTGACTTCATGTTTTTTGAGGTCGCTTCCAATTTTGGCTGCTAAGAGCACGCACGCCCCGGCACAAAGCTTCCGGTTGTGTTTGTTTAGCTTTCCCTTGAGGGCGAGCTTCTCAAAGTAGACAAATGCCATGGCCACCGTGGGCTCCTCAAGGCCACAGTCCTCCTGGGCAAGCTTCCGCATCTCTCGCTTCAGGCTAGAAAAAGACGGGAGGGAGAGAAGAGTCTTATCAGAACTTGGAGTTTCGGGTGACCCCAAAGAAGAAGACTACCCTGTCTTGAAAGCACTTTCTCTTTCATTTCCAGGAGGGCGACGTGGAATGGGATTAAATCCCTATGAGTGAGAAAGTTACGTCATATGTGGCCAACAGACTTAAGCCGCTGGGACTTCGAACCCTTCTCTGTTGGTCAAGCTGTACAGACCACGTCCAGATGGGACCATGTTGAGCCCAAGTGGATAGCTGAGGGTCCGGAAACTAGGAGTAGAGCCGCCCACAGTGACAGAGGGAAACTAAGGTCATTCCAGAGAGACAGTTACTCAGATAAATTAGGTACTTGGCATCAGCTCTGCCGAAGATCGCTTATGGCCACTATGGCCGAAGAGGGGTTAGACTAAGAGTGCAGCAACCAGCCTACTTAGGAAAGCTGCCCAACCAACAGATATGAATACTATTTTTCTCACCTCTTTGGCTAGGAACGTGCGAGAATCAAATCAGGATTGGGCATAATCCTAAATTACATTTATGTATGAATGTAATTCATACATAAATGTATGAATGCTGGCACGTGTTCCAACACTATGTGTATAGCCTAGCCTCCATTACTACACACACACACACACACACACACACACACACACACACGCCCTGAAATCTTGCTGTCCTGGCACACAGACACAACACAAGTCAGCTTCTCTCCAGCCCAGCAGGGCCAGTCCTCTCGATTACTGGGCCGGAAGATGTGGGTCACCACAAGGTCGATCCAATCAGCTGCAGGGGAAATCTGGGCCTGATTTTTGCTTTGGCCATTTTGCTGACTGCTTACATAGAGGGCTTGGCTGTCACCTCTGGGCAGACGGTTGTGGGTAAAGAGTTATCTCAAACCCTCTGATACCAATTCTGTTCTGTTTTGCCTGTATTTGAGAACACAGGGAACTGAATGTTTCCTATTCTCAGTTTTCCATAACATAAATCTTACTGAACTGTTAGCCACAGATAGTATGAAATGATTCTTTCATAAGGAACCGCACTCCAGATCCTTGTCAGCGTGTGTCAAGGGCTCTGCCTCTGTCCTGCCTGCCTTGACTCACTCACATCTAGGCACGGGTCAGCAAGCACCGGACGAGCCTCTTTTAGCTGAATGTGACCATGTTTCACTTCCCCAGAACAACAGAAGACCCACCGTACAAAGCACGAGCTCAGTGCGTGCTGGGAGAGGGGCCTGGGGGAAAGTTCAGGTGGGCGTTCATCCCCACGTACCTCCTTATTTTGCTGAGTGTTAACTTAATGTGAGGAAACTTCTCCTTGAAGGTCTCATTCATGTCCTTCTTGAGATCCGAGGGCTTCACGTAGTCGATCACCGTGGTCTGAAACAGATGGGGCGACACGGCTCACTCCTTAAAATGCTGGTCATGGGTATGATCATGTGTAAGCTAGAGCCAACTTCTAACACCCTGCACCACCAGCAACAGGGAACTCAGATGAGGGCCACCTCAAGGGCTCTGCTGGAGGCAGGAGCCTGACAGGCAGGGCCTCTGCAGGTGGATGGAAGCCAAACCCCGTCCATCAGCAGGGCAACACTTAGAAATCGTCAGGAGTCGGTGCCTCTTAGTGCCCGTGTTTCAGCCTGTTGTTCACAGGGTGTGATATCTGGACCCCCGCAGATCTGGGTACAATCCTCACGACCATCATAAGTCATCTGGCTGTGAGAGGTGTATTTATTTAATGACCCCAAACTTCAGATTCCACATCTGTAAAATGCAAACAGCAACGGCGCCTACCTCATACGGCTATTTGGAGAACTACGTCACAAGTGCTCTGTGCGGTGCTTGGGATACAGCAAGCGCTCAATAAATGTTGGCTACTGGTTTTTTATTTTTTTAATTGTGGGAAGATACCCCTGACATAAAATTGACCATTTTTACCTTTTAAAAAAAATAATCAATTCATTTATTTTTGGCCGTGTTGGGTCTTTGTTGCTGCGTGCAGGCTTTCTCTAGTTGTGGCGAACCGGGACTACTCTTCGTTGCGTTGCGTGGGCTTCTCATCGGTGGCTTCTCTTGTTGCAGAGCGCAGGCTGTAGGCACGTGGGCTTCAGCAGTCGTGGCTCGCGGGCTCTAGAGCGCAGGCTCAGGAGTTGTGGCGCACGGGCTTAGCTGCTCCGCGGCATGTGGGATCTTCCCGGACCAGGGCTCTACCCCGTGTCCCCTGCTTCGGCAGGCGGATTCTTAACCACTGCGCCACCAGGCAAGTCCATTTTTACTGTTTTTAAGCGTGCAGTTCAATGGCGTTAAGTGCATTCACCATGTCGTACAACCATTACCACCATCCACCTCTAGAAGTGTTGTCATCTTGCAAATCTGAAACTCTGTCCCGATTAGACGCTAACTCCCCATTCTCTCCCCCCAGCTCCTCCTGGACACCGCCATTCTACTCTCTGGCTCTCTGAATTTGACTACTCCTCATAGAAGTGGAATCACCCAGTATTTGTCCTTCTGTGTCTGGCTTCTTTCACCGCGCATAATGTCCTCAAGGTTTATCCATGTTGTAGCACGTTTTAGAATTCCCTCCCTTTCTAAGGCTGGATAATATTCCATTGTAGGTATATAATGCTGGCTATTATCAACAGTCCTATGAACCCTGAGTTCCTCCTCCTCCCCTTGCCCTTCCCAATTCCATCCATCCTGAAAGACCGGCTCCTTCGAGCTCTCTCTGCATACCCTGATCTCCCTTGCTTCTCTGTGCCTTACACTATTAACTCTGAATTAAACTCAGTCTGGTGGGGAGGGATAAATTGGGAGACTGGGATTGACATATACACACTACTATATATATAAAATAGACCTGCTGTACAGCACAGGGAACTCTACTCGATACTCTGTAATGGCCTATATGGGAAAATAAAAAAAAGAGTGGATATATGTATATACATAACTGATTCTCTTTGCTGTACACCTGACACTAATACAACGTTGTAAATCAACTATACTCCAAATTAAAAAAAAACAAACAACTCACTCTGGCTGGATGTCACCAGAGTAATCTTACCCCACCTCCTCAGGAACATACTTTCCAAGGGCTGCAACAACGTGGGATGCCTCTCCTGGCTGGCTACGGGCAGTAACCTTTGTCAGGCAAAGCCAGAGAAAGAAGAAACCACACACTGTGATGAGAAGGCCGGTTCCTGTGGACAGCTACTGCCAGCCTCTTCTCGGGCGAGTGCCTGGCCTTTTCCAGAACACACGTCCAAGGTCTCCTCAGCAGCTCTAACAAAAGTTAGTGGCTTTCTGTGAACACCCCCATTCAGAAGACGTTTGCTTGGACGTGGTTTCAGAACAGGCACGTGGAATGTCTCTGGTGTCACTTTTATAACCAAGAGCAGGCAAAGAGCCTGCACGTCCAAATTCACACGGATCTCGGTGGCACCTTCTTTGCTTCTCTGGCCAAGAAAGGCAAACCACAGTCCTATTAACACACACGATTCCACCAAGCTTGTTCAGAGCTTTTCCACTTCTGGGTGGAGGTGGACTCGGTGGGTGCAATGCCATGACTTCCGCCTCGGAGCTGTGGTCTTTCCAGCCCAATCAGGAAGGCTGTCCCTCAGCTGACCCAGGACACACCCATCTGGTAGCTGCCATGTGTCCCGGCGATGTGCCGGTGAAGAGCCGGGAAGTAGCAACCAGCCGTGGAGCACACGTGGACACGTGGTCGCACACACGCATGGGCGGTGCTGCTCTGCTGGGCAATGGGAGCGGGGTGCACACATTTTATGGAAGCCACTTACTACCAAGGTCCAGGAGAGCGGACGCCTTGCCTGTGGCAGCCCTCCAAGACGCGCCTGTCATCTCAAACAAACGTCTCCTCTGGGCTAAACAGGATGTAAGAGTTTTCATTTAGGAAACAGGCAGCAGAACGGGGTACCCCATCTAACACACTTACCTCAAGCTGGGCCCATCAGCCAATCAGCCAAGTTTTCTGTCTCCTAAATAGCCAGTACCCCCTCCCCCTTTCTCCCACCCCTCCCCACATCCTGACCTCCCAGAGAGAGCCCCTTCTGCTCTTCCTCTGCAGACGACCGTCGCTAGGCTTGCAATGATGTGAGCAGGTTCAAGCGAAGAGTTGCCAGCTTTTGCTGGGGGCCAAAGCTGGGTGAGCCCCCAGCAAGGATATTCCAGGGGCTGGAGGAGGTGGGGTTGTGCGGGAGGTGTCTGGATCCCTCCCTGTGGCGACCACAGCGGCCCTGCTGGTTTCTGTCTTAGATGTACATACATGCAACGCTTCTCTTGAAAGAAGGCTCCCACTGTCAGAAGAGTGCCTTCCAGCCACCTCACCGTACATAGGAGGAAACAGAGGGTCAGAGAGGTGAAGGGGCTTGCCGCCACTGAGGTAGGGCACACTGCTTTCCTGCTCTTAATCAGACTGAAAGAGCACACGTTAGTAGCGGCAGGGAGTAGCTCCAAGAGGCTGGCAGGTGGAAAGGGTTGGGGACGGTGGTTGGCAGTTCCATCTCCAGCGAGTCAGGCCTAACTTGCAAAAAGTGGCTTAACCTCCCCGAGCTGAGCCTCACCTTCCTCTTCTCTGCACAAGGTAAGAATACCTGATACCTGATGGGCTGCTTCAGAGGTTTATCTCAAAGATCAAACAGAGAACACGATGTACCTAAAGGACACTGAAGAATTTTATCAAGAGGACAACAGGGAGACAGCAGCAAACAAGTTCCGCTTCAGTCCCACTGAGCCAGTGTCTGAGGGGGGCGCCCTGCTCTCTGCACCGTGATCTTGCCCAGGTGATTTTTATGAGAATCAGATCCTCCTTGCCTAGGCTGCAATGCCACTTCTGTAGGATCATCTTCCCTAAACCCCAGTGATTCACCTTCACTATACACTATGGCTTGGATATCCAACCCCCTTCTGGGATGCCTTGCTGTACTCCCCGACTCCTTTGCAGCTAGGATTCCAAATACAATTCCAGTTCTTCCTATCCCATGCGCTGGTGTCAGAAAGCAGAGCTGAAGCAGAGGCTGGGCTTCTGTTGTTTCTGCTACCAAGAAGAGTCGCCACAGGAGCCCTAGAGTCCCAGTTTCCATTTTGCGGGTGTAGACCACAGTAGGGCAGCATGGGTCTGGATCCAGCAGCAGTGGCAGCTTCCTGACCATGGAGGTGGCAATACTGTCACATCCAGAGCTGACAGCCAGCGCAGATTCCCCTAGTGACCTGGTTCTGCAGTATGGTTTTGGGATCATTCCGGAAACCCCAACTTAGGCTGTTTCGTCAGCCTCCCCAGTGACTCTATAAGCTGTTTGGTACCCTGGAAGAAAATGCCTTTCTTCTTAAACTAGCTCGAGTGGATGCTGTGCTTCATAACTGAACCATGACTGATGCATACGCTGTTTTCACTGATGGCATTTACTGCTACTGTAACAGGACCTTACTGGGGGGATGTGGGATAGGGCAGAGCTCTGCTTCCCCTAAAGGCACCGATGTCATCAGCTCACCGCAGCACTGGGGTCCTCCCACACCACTTCCTGACCAGTCCTAGCTTTAGAAGGGCCCCGTGAGCACCAACAACCCAGCTCAGCTTGCAGCCCTGGAGGTGGGGCAAGGAGGGCTCCGGCCACCCCCAAGCCCAGACCTTGCAGGAGAGACTCTTATTTTTACGAGTAGCCTCATCCTAGCTCTTGGGATACGGAGCTGGGACCTACTTTTCCTGGCAGCAGGAGGAGTGGATAGCTATATTTGTTTCCATGCTGAACCCTGGAGAGGGGTGTAGAAGGAGGGCCAGTGAGCTGATGCTATGAGACCCTTGGCTCAGCACCTGGCCCCCAGCGAGGGCTGCACGTGGCCAAGCCCTCAAGTTCATGTTCTAAGTGGCAGAATTCCTCTGAACCCCAGCTCTGCCACCTGGAGGTACAGAGGTGGCACCCTGTGAAGCCTTCTGTGTGGGGTTTCCAGCCACAGGGCCATGTCCTGGTGACTGCTCCCCGCACCGGGCAGAAGACTGGCTGGCAGCCTGATCCTCCATTTACTGATCTATTTGGCCATCACCTGGCTACTCTCTTTCCTCAACTAGATATAGTACATTTTGGGGGTGAGAGGGTCTCTGCAAACTTCCATCTTTCTGTCAAGGCCCCCCATTTCCTGACCTCCAAGTGGCCAGCAGCCCTGTCCTCCAGGGCACTGTGGCAGAGGGAGGGTGGCTCCACTGGGGAAGGCACAGGACGGACACAAGCCAGCTGGGCCCGCATTCCTAGGGGTTTGCAGCGTCAGGAAATCCAAGGGCATCCGGGGAAAGAGGCTGTGCGTGCTGACTGTTGAAGGCTTGCTATGCCTGGACCTGAGGCATTCTAGTTTACTTGCTTACATTTATTTTGGGGGGTGAGGTAGGTTGGCTTCTGGGGCAAGGAAATGCTGCAAAGATTCAAGACGGCAGGAGGATGGTGGTAAATCTCGGATGTCAGTCTGAGTGCCTCAGAACACAAAAGTGGTTGTATCAGTGTCCAGTGGCTGCTGTAACAAAGTACCATAGACTTCACGTCTTAAACAACAGAAATTTATTGTCTCACAAATCCAAGATCAAGGTATCAGCAGGGCCACGGTCTCTCTGAAACTCTCCCTTGCTTCTTCCCAGCCTCTGGTAGTCCCAGGTGGTCCTTGGCTTGCATATACATCATTCCAATCCCTGCCTCCACACGGTGCTCTCTCCGTGTCTGCGTTCCCACGGCCATCTTCCCTCTGTGTCTCTGTCTTCTTAGAAGGACACCAGTCCTATTGGGCTAGGGCCCACCTTGCTCCAGTACGACCTCATCTTAACTAATTTACCTCTGCAAACACCCCGTTGCCAAATAAGGTCACACCCTCAGATACTGGGGTTAGGACTTGAGCCAATCTTCTTGGGGGACACAACTCCACCCGCAGCAGTGGTGTCGCTTGTGATGGAGCTGCTGTGCAGCCTCGCTGTACTCTGATCTCAGCCCTCCATCCCAGGCTGGATGCAGCGTCGCCCCTGCCTGTGAGGCCCCGCGCTGCCCCAGGCAGCAGGTTCTGGTCTTGACCTTGGTCTGAGGGAGCACGTCTCTTCTGCCCCCACCTCCTCCACCTCCAGATGGCTCTGGCTCACTCTTGCTCTCATCTCTGCTTCCCTGAGCTGCAGCTCAGTGGGGAGGATCCAGACTCTGGAGCCAGATGCCTGGGTTTAAACCCCAGCTCGACCACTCAGCATCTGGGCACTAGTGCAGGCGGTCTGAACTCTGTGCCTCCATTTCTTCATCCGGCTTCTCCGTCACGTGCTTTATGATGATGGCTGCAGGGCACCAGACGTACGGGCCGCTTGTGCTCAGCTGCTCGGGGCACGTGATCAGGGTGGCTGAATGGGTGGCCCCCAAAGCGACAATCTGCCCCCAGGCCCTTGCTCAGACAGGGCCTTGCACGCACGCCGCACCTGGAGCCTGCTGCTTCAGATCGGCCAGGCGCCAAGTATGGGAAGAATAGCCCTGAGCCCAGGACGACCCTTCAGGTAGATTCCAGAGGGATGACAGTCCTCACTGTTGTCAGCTCTGGGTCCCTCTAGGAAACACTTCCTGGAACATAGCGGCCACGACTCCTCTGCATGGTCCTATCTGTCTTGAGGGAGGCTTACGACATCCTTCAGAGGCTGGACCTCCCTCCCTCCCCAACCCCGAGAGACAGTCGTCCTCTTTCCAGTGACGGAGGGTGAGCCGAGGCGGCAGTACTGGGAGGCTGAGCTGCAGGCGCAGGTCACAGTGGGCCCCCAGCCACCCATTCGTTCTGGCTCGAGAGAGAATGAATGAAACGGGAGGCCCATGCTTTGTTCCAGGTCCCCTATCAACCCAACTGCACGGTTTACAAAGACTCACAACGGCTGGGTTTCGCCAGTGCGCGTGCGTCCCTATGAATCAAAGTGCTAATAAATGGGCTGTGGTCCCCTACTGGTCTGGTACAGACCGGGTGACCACTGTGCTCAGTGCCACTAAATTCCAGGCCACGGGATTTGCCAAGTGCAGGGGTCCTTGCGGCCCCAGCAGTGGCCAACAGCTGGGTCCAGCTGCGTGAGGGATGGGCAGCTCCATCCCTGGCGCCTGTGATTCGCAGGGTGGAGTGGAGCGAGAGATCACTTAAATGCACTTTCTCGCAGCTGCCTGGCTACGGGGAAGCTGTGTGTGCACAGCTGCAGAAAGAAGAAGGAAGGTCAGCTGGGAGCAGGAGACCATTCGAACGAAACGCAGAAGGTCCAGGAGATGCAATTCAGAAAGGAGCCCTGCCCGGCCTGCCCCGCCGGAGAGGCAGGCAGAGTTAGGAAAGGCCCAGCATGGGGGCTGATGCCACACATCCCTCTGAGATAACAGGAAACGACGGTAAGACCACAACCTAGTTCTCCAGCTGGAAGAGTCTACTGCGCCGCCGAGACACCCTTTGCTTTTTACCAAAACAGATAAAGGCTTGGACTCATCATGAGAGAAGGGAGGGAGCTTCCACAGAGCTGACCTTGGGCCCCATTCTGGCCCAGGGCACCACCAGGATGCCCTAAAGGGAAGGCCTCCCAGGGTGGGGTTGGGGTGCAACAGGAGAGGGTGGGAGGCAGCAGGTATGCGCTGGGGGTGCGTGCACCCTAGTAACAGTGCTGAAGGAGAACGAGCGGCTCAGAGCTGACAGGTTGATGGTCTGATTCCCACAGAAACAACATAAAAGGTGCTTCCACTCGGGGCCTGGTAAGGCTCTCCTTCCTTTCGTCCCCACCTCCAGGGCTCACATCTCCCTAGGGACTCTTAGAGCAGCTCTGAACTGAGCTTGCTGTCGACTCTGCTGCCACTCCCCTCTGGGTCAGAGGGGCCCCTGGGGGGCAGGAACATTCCAGAGGAGCCAGGTTCCAGCGGCAGGGCTACCTGAAACCCAGGAGGCAGCAGGGAGCTCAGGGCAGGTGTGCGGCCTCTCTAAGCCTCGCTTACCTGGCCTGTGAAACGGAGGATGCAAGGCAGTGATGTCTGCAGCTCTTTCCAGTGCCAACAGCCAGCCTCCACTGCACTTGCCTGACATCCATGGGGCTCCGAGCCCAGCTGGGCGCCGGAAAGCACACGTGACCTGCTCGCTAAGGAAAGCAGAGCCGTGGCCCTTGATGAAATCTATCTCACCACACACAGCTGGGCCTTTCGGCTGTTCTATGTTTATTCCTTTTTCCTGAGAGGATTGTAAATCACAAGGAAACTACGGAATGAGTGCACAGACCACTCGGCCTGGGGCTGCATTTGTTGCTATTTCTACCCATCGGATTCCAAACACAGGATCCTGGGTCTAACCTGTGCCCCTTCCCTTAGGCGAGCAGCTCTTCAGGTTCTCTCACTGAAATGAGATGGCTTGCAAATCGAGGAGAGGCACACAGGGAAAGCTGCGTTTGTGTCAGGATTACACCACCATGTGGACTGGCCAGGTGTGCAGAGCACGTTCACGGTTTCAGACATGTGTCGAGTGTTTCCCTGGTACTACAGAAACTTCTGGAGTAGCGTTTCCACCCACCTGAGATAACAGTGGGTAGACGTGGCCCTGAGGTCACACACACCCAGATAGTATTTAGATGCACTTTTAAATGCATGCTTCTTAAAGGGTGGTCTCAGAGCACGAGCTGATGAACTGTGTATGCAGTGTCATGTTAAAAACCACAAAGTGATAAACAAAAATTTGAGACAAA
The DNA here is from genome assembly GCF_963924675.1 of Phocoena phocoena. Taxonomy (NCBI): domain Eukaryota; kingdom Metazoa; phylum Chordata; class Mammalia; order Artiodactyla; family Phocoenidae; genus Phocoena; species Phocoena phocoena. Next base: position 50,800,702 of record NC_089231.1, read on the forward strand.
TACAGAGAAAGGGAGTAGATGCTACCTCTTGGTTGAAATGGAAAGCAAAGTTTTGTTTCATATTATTTTTACAAGAAAAAAAAAGATTAAAAAACCCCACAATACTGATGCATGCTACCACATGGATAAACCTTGAAACCATTATGCTAAATGAAAGAGGCCAGACGCAAAAGACCATATAGTGTATGATTCCATCTTCATGAAATGTCCACAACAGGCAAGTCTATAGAGACAGAAAGTACACTGGTGGTTGCCTAGGGCTTACAGGATGGGTGGGTGCTTAAGGATACGGGGGCCTCTTTTTGAGGATGACGAAAATGTCCTAAAAAACTGACTGCGGGGCTTCCCTGGTGGTGCAGTGGTTGCGAGTCTGCTTGCCAATGCAGGGGACACAGGTTCGTGCCCCGGTCCAGGAAGATCCCATGTGCCGCGGAGCGGCTATGCCCGTGAGCCATGGCCACTGAGCCTGCGCGTCCGGAGCCTGCGCTCCGCAACGGGAGAGGCCACAACAGTGAGAGGCCCACGTACCGAAAAAAAAAAAAAAAAAAAAAACTGACTGTGGTAATGGTTGTACAATTTTGTGAATATACTAAAAACCATTGAATTGTACATTTTAAAAGAGGTGAATTGTATGATATGTGAATTTCATCTAATAAAACCGATACCAAAAAAAAGCCCAAATCCCAAAACCCAAACCCAAAACAGAAAACAAAACCCACCACGATGCAATAAGGCATTTTATTTTTACACTTACATCAAAAGCCCCACTGCTCAGCGTTTGTGCAGGCGCCTGGCAGGGAAGTTCCAGGGCCCCTTCGAATCTCCAGAGAGGCCCAGCAATGGTGTTTCTGTAACGCTGAACTACTTTTCTTAAAGAGGGTCTCCCGAACTGAATAAGCTTCAGGCATCTGGAAACCTGGGGGCCTGGAAAGAGCCTTGCGAGGGAGGGGCCCCTGGGCTCAAGCTGCTTTAGCGTCTCAATAAATCCACCTGCAGACAGGTAAGTAAGTGCCCACGTCATCCAGACAGCTTTCAGTGGAAAAGAGATATGGAGGGAAAGCAGAATCCAATCTCATGGAAGCCTAGATTAATCCTCCTTTACTGTCTTCTATTCCCTCCTGCTCAGCATCTCATACTATGCTGAAAAATTAAGTTCTAAGATATATTCCCACAGCCCTGGGGGGGATGCTGAAACGGAAGGAGGGGCTTTTCTATGAGTCCTTAGACTGTAATATTAAGTAAATAAAAGAACAGGTACTGTATCACGGAGATCAATCCAAGAGGCGTCCTCTCAAGATTGAGATACCTGTAGATATCACAAAGGGCGTGAGCCGGCTTTCTTTCTGTTGTCAGTACAGTTCGAGAGGGCTTTCTTCCTGAGAAAGGAAAAGGATCCAGAAATCCCTTCACAGAACGTTAATTTTGTTGGCATTATCTCAGTCAGTTCTCTTATTTTCTCCTCTTAATTGCTCTCCACACCCATAAGGGGGGAAAAACCACTACCGACTTCGGCTGCCAGGTTCTAATGATAAATAACGGCTCTCTAGTGAAACTTTAATTATAGGCCAGGAGGCACAGGGCAGGAAGCACCGGTTCTAGTGGGAGGCCTCTGGCCCCCCTCACTGCATTGAGAAACCATATGAAACACAGGCCCTACAAGAACCTGCATGTAGCCAGGAGGCTCGACGTACTTTCATGTTTCGTGGTCACCTTCTAGAAACCGTAAGGCCAAAACCACGGGGGCAGCTGCAATTTGATTTCCACATCTGCACCAGGATTTCTTTTTTTTTTCATTCAAACCTCTCCTTTGCCCTTTCACAATGGCTAATACTGGGAGTGACTTGCTTGGATCAAAGTTAAAAAATACAACTGTAACTACAAATGCAGTTTCAAAGGGTTCCACTTAAACTCTGTAAATAACAGCCTTCTTTCTGAGCCTCAGGGGAATGTTCAGCTCTGGAACCCTCCCACTATAAGGCACATCCCAGCCGTGGCAATGACTGGCCTTTTTATCTTCTACTGAGAACAAACATGAACGAAAGTATACCTTCAACTACATCCTGGCTGGCAAACACCTCCACTGACTCAGAAAGCCCGCTCCTAGGTATTTATCCAAGAGAAATGAAAATGTATATCCACAAAAAGACTTGTATGTGAATGTTCATAGCAGCAATATTCATAATATCCCTAAGTTGGAAACGACACAAATGTCCATCAATAGGAGAACGGGTAAATAAATGAAGGTATATCCATACAATGGAATCCCACTCAGCAATTAAAAAAAACCCAAAAAACTACTGACACGTGCAACATGAGTGAATCTTACAGATATTAAGTTGTGTGAATGAAGATGGATTAAAAAAAACACAGTACACAATTCCGTTCATATGAAGTCCCAGTAGGGGCAAAACCAATCTTTGGTGACAAAAGTCAGAACAGTAGTTGCCTTTGCTGGGAGGGGGTATGAAGCAGAACACGATTGAAAGGAGGGAGCTTTCTAAGGGGATAGAAGTGTCCTACATTTTGGTCCAAGTGGAGGATACAAAATTCATGGAACTATACACTTAAAATGGGTACGTTTGATTAGCTATGTTATACCTTAATATGAAAAGAGAAAAAAATGGCAGGACTTGCCTGGTGGTCCAGTGGTTAAGACTTCGCCTTCCAATGCAGGGGGTGTGGGTTCGATCCCTGGTTGGGGAGCTAAGATCTCACATGCCTCCCGGCCACAAAACCAAAATATAAAGCAGAAGCAATATTGTAACAAATTCAATAAAGACTTAAAAAAAAAATTGGTCCATATCAAAAAAATCTTAAAAAAAAAAAAAGGCTGCTGCAGGATTTGATGGGGTAGAAGGACTATAGCTCATCACTGTAAAGCTTGCTTGATTCTGTAGAGGCCACACCAACACCTCAGACCCTGAAATTCCACAGGTATAGGATACCCCAAAACCCAGGACCACAGCCCCTCATTCTCAGATCTGGGCCTCTGCTTGGCTGGCCGAACTTAAACTGCCCTGGGGGCCTCGCGGGGACAGGCATATGGCAGCAGGACCCCAGAGGCCTTGGAGGTTGATATTTAGGGAGGTGGGTGGCGCTGCTCAGTCAGTCAGCCTGTGAGGGACTTGCTGGTTCCCTTCCCCAACTTCCACAGCAGGGAGCCGGGGAGGGGAGGAAGGAGCGGGGTTGCACAGGCTTCTCACAGGGCTGAGTCCGCCTGCAGGGGGAGCCCTGCCAACCATGAGGGTTCACCCCGCAGCAGGAACGCTCCAAGCTGTGTCACTGTGTCAGCTCTTCCTACCCACCCACAGGCCAAGATGTGCCCCAGACCCTCAAAGAGGGCCTTTAACAACCTGGATTAGATAACCCTGTAGCTCCCTCTGTCCACCTTAGTAGCCGGCGCCTACTGACAAGTGCAGCTCCCTGAGCACGGGGTCAAGTTAGCACAGAGAATTTGTCAGGATCGTCATGCTATTGACTTCCGTGTGTGTGTGTGTGTGTGTGTGTGTGTGTGTGTGTGTGTGTGTGTGTGTGTGTGTGTGTGTGTAAAGGGCAGTGACTGTTACTGTTAAAAATATCCATTTTACACAAGATCAACCTCTTGCACACTTCAGGCTCTTGCACATGGGGCCATCCCCCCAAGGCCTGGCAGGCCTCTCTCCCCTCAGCGTTCACTTTTGCATGTCTTCAGGGGAGCCTTCCTTGAGGCCCACCTCCAACCCCTAACCCTCCCTGTCATTCTTCACCACTTTTCTAAGATGATTCCTTCCTTACCCTCCTCACTACCGTGACCTGTGTACTGTTTGCTGTCTGACTTCTCCACTCACTCTAAGGTCGAGGAGAACAGGATCGGTGGCTGGTTTGTCCTCCACTGTATAAGGAAGCACCTCGCCTGGCACATAGTAGGGCCTCAGTCAATACTGGTTAGATGGACAAATTCTATACCTAGTACCCAACACACAAAACAAAGCAAGCAAACCAAAGCCAAACCCCCTACTCTTGCTCTTGCAAGTTCAGTGCCAAAATGCATGTGAAACAGCCCCGGAAGCCACGTCTGCTTCTAGAGAGGAAGTCTCCCGGAAGCCAGTCTGAGGCAGTTTGTAATCATGAAATGCACGTCAGTGCTGAAAAGTGGACGGCCCACGTTTTATCAAAGTACCAATATCTGTGGCCAGAGCAGAAGGAGATGTAGGTCTTATGAAGCTGACCAGGCAAATGCAGTTCATGAGCAATTTCATTCTCTAAAAAATGGACGGTTACAAGAAGCACAGGCTACAGACTCAATGTAGTGAACTGAAAAATGACCCACTTGGGACCATAAAACGAGGAGGGTAGGACACACACACTGACCTGGCAGGTCATCTAGCGCACTGTCTGGTGGAGTGGGGGAATGATCCGTCTGCACAGGTGTGCACATGTAGACTACAGCCCAGAACCTCGAAGCTCACAATTAAATCATTTAAAGAAAAAAAAAAAAATCAGAGCCACACCAGCCAGACACCAGGCCTATAAAAGGAGAGGTCAATGTTATCACCAGATGTAACATGACTACAGAAGAGCTCCCCTCCAAACCCCAACGCCAATCAAAAACAGTGCACCTTCTTATTCTCTTGGTTACCTAGAAATCTGTTAAACTGTTGGCCCAGAGAATCATCTTCACGTTTTACCCTGAGGGGCGTTCTGCCACTGGCTGCTGAGGGACGTGGATTCAGAGGCACAGTGGGAGGAGTGTTAAACCCAGGGTTCTAGCCTCAGCCCCTCACTTCCTGTCTGTCAACTCTGACAGCCTCACTCAGACTCCCCGAGCCACAGTTTCCTGCCCAAATTACTTAATAAAGTGAACTTTAATAAATAAAGCAGTGAACAACATGAAGAACCCTTACTGTTACACAAGTCACGAACTTTCAGCTGCTCCCTCCACGACATCAGGGTAAGGATTCTGGTCATTTATCGGACGCTTATTATGGGCCAGCTGATACGGATACGCCCTCGTTTTTAGAAAGAAGTAAATAATCTAACAGGTCACAGGTAGAAAAAAAATAACTCTATATGGCTCTGGTTTTGCTTTCTGTTTAGGAGTTGGAGAATAAGGACAGGAGAGAGAGGAGACAGGGCAATTTTAAACAAAATGCCTTTGGCAATTCATTCTGATTCAATGTGGCATTTTATTTCATGTTTTAAAATATTTATTTACTTATTTATTATTATTATTTTTAAATGATATTTAATTTATTTATTTAATTTATTTATTTTTGGCTGCATTGGGTCTCCGTTGCTGCGTGCGGGCTTTCTCTAGTTGCGGCGAGCGGGGTCTGCTCTTTGTTGCGGTGCGCGGGCTTCTCATTGCAGTGGCTTCTCTTGTTGCGGAGCATGGACTCTAGGCACCTGGGCTTCAGTGGTTGTGGCTCGCGGGCTCTAGAACGCAGGCTCAGTGGTTGTGGCGCACGGGCTTAGTTGCCCCGCCGCATGTGGGATCTTCCCGGACCAGGGCTCGAACCCATGTCCCATGCATTGCCAGGTGGACTCTTAACCACTGTGCCACCAGGGAAGCCCCTAAAATATTTATTTATTTATTGTGATTTTGGCCGCATCGGGTCTTGGCTGTGGCACGCAGGATCTTTCATTCTGGCGCGCACGCTTCTCTCTAATTGTGGCGCACGGGCTCCAGAGCGCGTGGGCTCTGTAGTTGCGGTACACGGGCTCATTAGTTGCTGGAGCGCAGGCTCAGGTGCCCCGCGGCATGTGGGATCTTCGTTCCCAGACCAGGGATCGAACCCGCGTCCCCTGCATTGGAAGGCGGATTCTGAACCACTGGACCACCAGGGAAGTCCCTCAGTGTGGCATTTTAGAATGATCTCTGAGCTATCTGCCCAATTACAAGAGGATATACATTGAAAGTGAGCAGTGAGGGCCTGAGTTCTGCCTGGTGTTTCTCTGATGTCAGCTACTTGCCAGATGCTCCGTGAGAAGAGAAGCTGGGGAGTTGGGGCGGGGGCGGGGGGCGCGTCTCACCGCTGAGAATGCTAAGCTTAGAGTTAGTGCATGGGGTGGGGTCCCACTCTGGTCTTTGCAGGAGCCTAGAACAGAAAAAGGACCCCCTGCTCACTCCTGGAGCCAGGGCTTCTGACATCAGCCGGCAGGGGAGGAGCAAGGGAACCACAGTAGGACGTTTTCAGCCGCGCTCGCCCCTCTGGGCCTGGCAGGTGGGCGGTGGGGACATCCTGGGTCAGTGCTCTCTACCTGATGGTGTGCGTGGCAGGCCTGGCGCAGTGGGTTTCTCTAAAAGCCCGGCTCCCACAACCCCATAGCAGCCCAGGCTCTGCCCACATCCAAGTCAGGACAAGCCTGCCCAGTGAAAGTACACAGAACCCTGTCAGACCCCACTGGTGTCTGGAGAAACAGCGGCCAGAGCGGTGGGAAATGGTGGTTTGCCAAAAGCAGAAACCAAATTACACAAAGGGAAAAAGAGGAAGAGCCCGTGAAATAAAAACAGCAAGGAAAGGTTTCGCATTTAACACCCACACTGTCCTACTTTCACTTTCCCAGGAGATGATTTTGTCATCCAGAACCCAGTGCCAAATGTTTGCTCAGAGTGTGTGCAGAGGCCTACGGTCACCGAGGAACTCCAAACAGCTGAACTTGAACTCAGCGCTGCTGGCGATGGGCACGATTGGTGATGCCCTACCTAGTGGGGTCCATGGACACATATACCCTTGGAGGTGAAGCTGCAGCCTGAGCTGGCAGCTATCACAGCTGCCGGCAATCCAGCCTTCTCAAGCCCTCTGAAGTGCTGTACCTGGGCCAGGCGGCCGGAAGAACCCTGGATGTGATGCTGGTCCTTCCGTGAGTGACCCACACGTGGCGGGGGGTGGGGGAGGTCCTCGAGAAGAACCAGGCAGAGCAGCGTCTGAACAAGCCCCCAACCCCAGGAAGAGCCACTGGCCGTTAGGATGAGCACGGCACCTCCAAGTTCTCCGAGGAGGCTGAGGGGGTCAGCTCCCCTGCCACCCCGCCACCGCCACTCACCATGTACGAAGGAAAGATCAGAACTCGTTTGTGCTTGCCGCAAGGCCACTGGGGGTCGTCCAGGAGATTCGGGTCATAGTCCATAAACTCTCCCAGGTCGCTACCTGAGGATCACACGCAAAATGATGACTAGGGCCCGGGACGTCCTGAAGCAGAAGTAGCCGGGTGAACGCGTGGTACAAAGTTACACTGAAGAAAGGGTGGCTTCAGGTCACTGAGCTCAGAGTCACATGGCTCGCTCTGACTGTCAGTAGGCGTCTCTGCACGCCAGTGAAATGTATGCCCCGGCAGGGGGTTCACCCAACGCTTCACACTCTCTGCTATTTTTTCCATTAAAAACAATTATGTATTAATCTCCCTGACCCGGGAGAGCACAGAACCTCACGAGCATGAAAGATGCCGTGAACACCCACAGATTATAAAACGTGGCACGGAAAAGGCTCATTTTCTAAACCTGCGTTATTGCACGTGAGAAGCACGTTTGGTGTGAATGGTTCCAGGCAGGCTATGCGGTCTGAGTGAACGCAAACCAGAGCAGCCACCAGTGCAAACAGCCGTCAGTGACCAGGGGTGGCACGCCAGTACGGTGCTTCTGAACTCAGCACCTGGACAGGCCTGGAGCTCCGTGTTCACCTGGAATTTCTCTGACAGTGGAAATAATCCCGCCTCATAAAGCGTTTTTCTGCCTGTGCGGATTCTCACAAAGGCTTGTACAGGCCAAGCTGGAAGCATCCAAGTCTTCCGCCAGCAGCCGAGTAAGCTCACCCGCCGTGAGAATCACAGAGGAAGTTCTCACGCCTGATGGTACGTCTATGGCCCAGTTACTTGAAGAAAGGCCAAACCTGAGGACTAGGAGAATGTAGGCAAGAACCAGGTACTTGGAGAGATGAGCAGCAGAGTGGTGGAGAGAAGCCGGGGAGTCTAGCCATCTCTGCAAGGCGGCCTGGGCATGTCTCCTCGTGGGAGCTCAGGGGCTGGCGACTGAGGCCTCTCGTTAAAGAGCTTGCCCCTCGGCAGGGTTGTGAGCCTGCCTGGCCCGAAATCGGCTTGCCCGAAAGTCCTGTCACCTGCGGGAGGAGCTCACGCTCCAGGGCACCTGTCTTCCAATGTGCACAGGGAGACCCAAGCCACCTCCTGCTGCAAGCTACCCAGACCAGCCAGGCCCCAGCTTACCTGCGTCGAGGCTCCCCTGGGTGCTGCTCGCCCGGCCGATGGAGAGGCTGCGGTGGCTCAGGGTACGGAGCTGGGAGAAGGCGGACATGGAGTCTAAGGTGTTTCTCCGCGCTCCAAAGGCGTTCGTGGGTAACAGAAACTGGGTATAAGAAACAGTCTAAAAGGTGAAGACAAAAACGGGCCAGTGATTAACCCCGGGCAGTGTTAGGTTTGCGTTCTGACCAAGCTGCGTTGCCACGCCAAGTTCACGTCCATATTCTCATCGCTGCAATTCTAAAATCCAAGGTCCGAAAAATGAAATTTGTTTTGGCACTCGTTTGTGCCAAAACCTAAACTGGACTGACTAGAGGCCATCTGTAGCTTTAATTTATCCCACTTGGCGTGAATATTCATGTTATGGGGCGGAGATATTAGTGTGTCTAACAAGGTACTATCACGGAAGCTGCTAGGACGTTGTCTAACACAAGAGGCATACATCGTGGTACTTTTTCTAATCCACCAAGTGCAGAATTCTAGAAATCGGGTCCCAAGAGTCTCGGATAAGGGGCTGTGCCCTCCCATGTTCCTCTGGCAGATGCGGTGTCTATGATGCTCATCTCACTTCATCCTCCCTCGTTCCTCTGTGAACACTCAACCTTCAGGGATGAAGAGGCAACACGTGTTTTTCTTTTCACCCACTTGGAGAAACACGGCTCATACACCCCGACACGTGAGCTCAAGGCCGATGTCATCTGGGCGCTGGGGTGACCAGCTGTTCTGCGGGAGGGGTGACGGGTAGGTCGTTTGCTGCCCCAGCAGCTTTACCTACAAGCAAGCTACACTGGACGACTTCCCCAAAGACACACTTGCATCATCTCCATAAACAGGCTTTGGGAGTGTTTACAAAGACTGCCTGCATCCGGCACAAAAAGGTCAAGTTCATATTTCAACCTTCCCTCCTTAGACTTCAACCTAGCAGCTCAGTGAATTGTGGATGAAAGTGGGATGTGACAGCCCCCTGCTCGATGGTCACTCTCTCAGGCCGAGGGACTCTTAGCCTCTCAGGACCACGGGTAGCAAAAAACACTGTCTAGTAGTGGGATTGCTGCCTGCCGTCACCACCGTCAATGCATGTTCAAACCACCCGCCACTCCATCCTGGAACATGCACCTGTGTGCACTCACGCATGTGTGTGTGTGTGTGTGTGTGTGTGTGTGTGTGTGTGTGTGTGTGATAGTCTCCCCTTACCCACAATTTCAATTACTCATGGTCCAAAAATATTAAATGGAAAATTCCAGAAATAGACAATTCATGAGCTTTACATTGTGCGCCATTCAGAGTAGTATGATGAAATCTAGCACCGTCCTGCCCGGGATGTGAATCATCCCTCTGTCCAGCTGATCCCATCCCTTAGTCACTGAGTAGCCATCTCGGTTATCAGATTGACTATCATGGTATCACAGGGCTTGCGTTCAAGTGACCCTTATTTCACTTAATAGTGGCCCCAAAGCACAAAAGTAGTGATGCTGGCAATTCGGATATTCTCTTACTGTGCCTAATTTATAAATTAAACTTTCTTATTGGTATGCATGTATAGGGGAAAATATGGTATACATAGGGTTCTGTACCACCCAAGGTTTTAGGCATCCACGGGGGGTCTTGGAACATATCCCCTGAGGATAAGAGCGGGTGACTGAACTGGTCAGGACCAGCATTAGTGGCGAAATAGCTGTGTTGCTATTTAACCCATGTGCACACCCGGGATCGGGGACAGGCTGGCGTCACGCACCCAGAAACGTGTCTCACATCGGGTTAACCAGCACGAGCGCAGCTCGTGGTCCATCACACAGCCTCTGCTTCCTGACCCTTGTGGTGTCTGTCAAACAAGCTGGTGGCCTGGAAGCCAGGCAGCCTTACCTTCCCGTCAGCGCCCAGCTCCACGCCTTCCAGGCCAATGATCTCTTTCAGGCTCACCGCTCCTGCTGACTGTCTCCCTCCATCCAATTTCAAATCCCTGGTGGGGGGGACAAGCCAAGGATAAAAATGGTTCTGTTTGCACCCAAAGGAGCCACGGAGATGTCTCCTGACGGGACACTACAGTCACACTCGCAAAAATGACAGAGAGCCCTGCTGGATGAGACCCCCTCTTTGTCCCTCCTTCTCAGCGACACTCTGTGGGTAGGTAGTTCTACCCACTTTGAAATAAACGAAATCCGATTGAACAGAGAGCCTGAAGACGAGAGTCAGGCTCAGAAGCCAATGGATTACCGATGTCCCTTCCCGCTCGGCAAGGCCATTGGCTCTTAGCTGGTCGGCTAACCGGAAGCCAGGGGGAGACCAGCTCTCCCTGCCACCCCCTTATTAGATGGGAGAAAGAAATTCTTACCCTAAACAGTTCTCAGCTTTACTACTAGTAACGAAGGAATCAAGGCCACAATAGTCACCCCAGCTTCCTTGCCAGGCCACTTAGACAATGATTATCTTTCTATAAAAGAATAATCTCCGGTGTTAACAGCAAGCATTTATAGAGCACTTCACAATTTACAAAGACTTTCACACATCCTCCATTTCATTCTTTAAAATCATCCTATCAGACAGGCATTGCAATGATTATCCTATTTTACAGATGAGAAAAAAGAACCCAGAGCAGGCAGACAGCTCACCGAGGTCACCCTAACAGTGGGCTGTAGAGACCGGTTTTGCATCTAACACTGTATCTTGTGCAGTGCGTGGCCTCGGGCTGGCTGTGCCTCTGCTCAGGGGTAACTGCTCACATTTTCATGGACAATCCCCCCGCTTACAGCAGTTCTCAGACTTTCGCTGCAGGTTAGAATCACCTGGGAACTTTGACAAACTACAGGCTCAGAGATACTGCGGGTTCAGTTCCAGATCACCCCTATAGTGCAAATATTGTGATAAAGCGAGTCACGTGAATTTTTTGGTCTCCCAGTGCTTATAAAAGTTATGTTTACAGTATGCTGTGGTCCATTAAGTGTGAAATAGCATTATGTCTAAAAAAAACAATGTACATACCTTAATTAAAAAATATTGCTAAAAAATGCTCACCGTCATCTGACAATGCAAGGTTGCCACAAACCTTCAATTTGTGAAAAAAACCCCACAAAAACGCCGTATCTGTGAAGCACAACAAAACAAGGTGCGCCTGTACTGTGTCTGGCTCCCATCCCCAGACATTCATTCTGATTCAGTTGGACGTGGGTGGCAGGAGTTTTAAACGCTCCCCAGGTGATTCCAAATTGCAGCTACGTTTGGAAGCTCTCTCTTCCGGCTTGGCTCTACCTCACGGTGCCTATCAGTCAAAGCCGCCCCAGGCTGGCAGCATCTTGCCGTGTGGGCTGGAGGGAGGCACCCCATTCAGGGGTGTCTCCTACAACCTAAGCAAGAATAAACAAAACGTAAAGGCAAGACTCTCCAGGCCAAAGGTGAAGGAATCGTGGAAAGAGAGAAAGGGAGCCGGGTGAGAGGCGGGGAAGAGACGAGAGGCTGCTCCGAAGGAGGAAAGAAAAAAGTATTCTCTCACTTTGTTGAGCAGCCATCCTTGTCTATGGGCGTCCTGTGCGTGCACTGACTCCCTAATCCCATCTGATTAGTTTCCGTAAGAAACACCCAAGACCTGCATCTAGTAAGTACAATATTTTCTAAGGTAGTCTCCTTGGGAGGCCAAGGTCGTGTCAAGCTCAGGATTTCTCTGGAACCCCTTTTGGAATGAACACTAACGTCATGGAGAAAACAACAACAAAAAAACAACCAACCCATTCCAGCCTTCAAACTTTACATGTATCTATACAGTGTGTGTGTATGTATGTGTGTTTGGGTGTGTATACATAATATTTTTATTTTATTTATTTATTTATTTATTTTAATTTTTTTACGGTACGCAGGCCTCTCACTGTTGTGGCCTCTCCCGTTGCGGAGCACAGGCCCCGGACGCGCAGGCTCAGCGGCCATGGCTCACGGGCCCAGCCGCTCCGCGGCATGTGGGATCCTCCCGGACCGGGGCACGAACCCGTGTCCCCTGCATCGGCAGGCGGACTCTCAACCACTGCGCCACCAGGGAAGCCCTATAATATTTTTTAAAACCTTGAACACTTACTAGCTGAATCAGTGTCTCCCCACCTCAACTGACCAGATTTCACTGTAAATGACTTCAGGTATTCCAAACATCAAACTCACCCCTTAAGGACAGTACCGAACAGGACAGTAACCCACAGAATTGCAAATACTTCATTAGAAGGTGCAAATCACCCCCTCGAGAGCCCCTAAGATGTTCTGAGCAACAGAAGCGCTCTTGGGATGTGTCTGAGTTCTCCCGCAGGGGCCTCCTCTGCTGGGGCCACACCCACCAAGGGCTCTGAGGTCCAGGCTGATGTGAGTCATATCACTTTATGAACATGCCATGCCAACAGAGAGACCTGTTTTCCAGTTATTGGCCTCAAATCCAAAACTGGAAGGACCAGGTGGGCTGGAGCAGAGCAGGGCTCAGCAAGGCCACCAGAACCTCCGGACCTCAGGTACCCAGAGACCACGTGCCCAGCTGCCTCACCTCCTACATGAGCCATCGGGGCAGCTCTCAAAAGACTTCCTCAAGCAATTAAGGATGGAGACGATGGCTGCACCAGGGCAGCTAAAAAGGGAAATGCCTTCAGAGCAAGAACCCGACAAGACATGGAGGCAAAAATAGCAGTGGTGGGAAAGGATGGAGAGGCCCAACGGCGGAAGACCAGGGGCTGAGCTGGTACAAAGAAGCAGAGCCTGGCCTTTGGTTAAAGGACCCACGGCGTGCTTCTGCCGACTTACCGCTTTTCCAAAGCCTAACCCAGCAAGCATGTGCCTCAAATTCCCAGCTCCCAAAGAACTGTCTCCTTGTTTCCACTTCACCCAGATGGATAATGTTATTTAGGACTGAAACTAATACAAAAGCAGGGAACATCTTTATGGGATGAGAAGAGCAAAATAAATAAGGGGTATTAAAATAGGCCCCTATTAAGAGTGCTCCTGTTGAAAAAGAACAGATACATGTATATGTATAACTGAATCACCCTGCTGTACACCTGCAACTAATACAATATTGCTAGACAGCTATGCTCCAATACAAAATACAGATTAAAAAACAAGAGCGCTCCTGGATGGAGAGCTGGCTACAGGCAGGTACGGAGTCTCAACCCATGTCTGCACCCTGTCTACTTGGTGTCTGATGTGTGAAGATGTTTAAAGAAGTGCTTACTGAATGGAGCTAGTCTGACTCTTTGCTGGTCCATAAAGACAGCACAGAAGGTGGGTGGTTTTCCATCATGCCCCTTTGCATCTGTCTCAGTTTGCTCCCAGGCTCACTGCTTCCCTGGGGCAGCTTTGCCTTTGCCTTTGCCAGCTGGCCCCTCGATACTGGATGCACACATCCCAGTTCGCAGAACCAAACCAGCCACCTTCACTCCACACTCTTCTTTTTCACTCCTCCCCCGTGGGAAATGGAGCCATAACAAAAGTTATACTTCTTGTGTGCACATGAAATGCAAGACCCCTCTCCGTGAGATAGACCCCAAGTCCCATTTAAAGGAACAGGTATTCTTAGACTGTCCAAGCACCTCCTGGACACTTCGGACCACACGGAAGAGAAAGCGTTGACGGGCAAAACTCCACTACCCGTGACTGCGGGCACCCATCTTTCGAGAATTACTGTGCCCTTCTGCTTCTTGCAGCCACCCTTCCCACTGGCGCTTCGCTTGTATCTTTCTACTTTCTAAATAACTACGGCAGGCTGAGAAAGAAGATAAGCCAGGAGAATAGGGCATCCACCCTCACCGGCTACTGAGAAAACACACACTGCTTATTATAGCCCAACAGCAACTCCCACAGTGAGGGAATCTCCTCCATCTGAGCTGTCCTGCAGGGCATCCACGAGCCCCATGTGGCAACGGAGCCCTTGCAGTGTGACCAGTTGACTGAGAAACTGAATTGTTAATTTTGGGTAATTTTAGTTAAAATTTAAATAGCCACATGTGGCTACTGGACTGGACTAATAAGTCAGCCTTTCTGCAGTGGCCTGGCCACTTTCTTCCCATTGCCTCTGGGGATGTCTCCATCCCAGGCCCCAGCTCACAGAAGAGACCCAGAGTGGGCGGGGGGACAGAAGCAGGACCCTGTGGATGGAGCCAGAGCACACCAATGAACAATGAGTGACGATGCTCCCCAAGTTCACAGCATTTCAGGTCCTCTGTGCATCCTGGAGGGGAGAAGGGGGTGCCCAGTGATAATTAAGTCTGAATTTCCCTCCAGCCTTGTAGAAGGGAGTTGATATTATTTATAATACGTAAACTAAAAAAAAAAAAAATAGCTACATTTCTTGTACACCAAAGCTGGTGCACCTGTATTGGCTACACTCACATTTCAGAAACTTCATTGACCTGGTTATAAATATCATAACTGCTCTAGAAAATTGACTGCTTCCTGGTGGCAGTTGAGGGCACACTTTTCCATTTTTTCTGCCTCAGATTCAGGAAGGGGTTGTTACTAACTTCCGGGCTGCCGTTTTGACGGCATTGAACTAAGAGTGCCCACGTACACACATCCACTTACACAGCCACGTGTGCACGGAAAATGAAACACATCACATCTATTTCCATAATGTCGGTCTCCTTTAACAGCTCTTGAATTGTATATATTGAGACTCTTAGGATATAAAAAATACTTCTTTCAAAAGAGACTGACAAACTTCTCGAGGTGCCTTAGCTAAGTGCTCTCCTAAGAGTTGCTGAAACGTATACAGTTGGCCCTCCGTACCCGCAGGTTCTGCATCCATGGATTCAACCAACCTCGGATCAAAAACATTTGGAAAAGAATTCCAGAAAGGTCCAAAAAGCAAAACTTGAATTTGCCCTATGCTGGTAACTATTGACATAGCATCTACATTGTATTAGGTAGTCTAAGTAACCTAGAGATGATTCAAAGTATGCAAGAGGATGTGTGTAGGTTATATACAAATACTGTGCCATTTTATATAAGGGACTTGAGCATCCGTGGATTCTGCTTCCACCGGGGGTCCTGGAACCAGCTCCCCGTGGATACTGAGGGATGAGTACATTAACAAGAACCATATGAAATTACTGTCGTCTGTTTGACTTACATAAACTGTAACTTCACATCGTGACACCTAATTTACAGACAGAGTAACTGCTCAGGACTTACATGTAAGTGTCAAGCAAGCAGAAGACCCGTGGTCCTTGATGCCCCACTGTTTTGGGAGCCAAGGGTTGAAGTCAACCACAGAAGGGAATTCTGAATGGTGTTGCTGGTTCACCCAAAGAGAGTCGCCAGTGAGAAAAGAATTAAGCAGAAGTCCCAGAGGAGTAGTGATAGAATCTTTATGTTTTCTAAGATGATCCTTTTGAATTCTCATTAAAATGGTGTATGAAAATAGAAATATCCCTTTGGCTCAAATGCCAGCATTAACCCTCCAGTACCGAGAGGTTGAGCTGGCGAATAGAACTACAGCTGAAAGTAATTAAAAGCAAACTGAAGTTGGACTTTTCTATTTCTTTGAAAAGCCAAGAAGATTATCTTTTCCCAGATACCTCTAGAGTTCAAATATTAATTTATTTATGTTCCACCTCCTTCTGAAAATGGAATGAAGGCAAGTTCAGATACCAGATGTGGATATTGTCCAAAACTGTATGCATTAAGGTTTAAATGCTCAGAGACAAACATGGTCAGTCAGATCATAGGAGAAAATCTCATTTGGGCAGACGCACTAACAGACCACTAGTTAAGAAACTGGACAATGCAAAGGTCTGATTCCTTCTCTTCCACAGGCCTGGGTGATGCTACAGCTCCGACTTATTTAGGTACAAGAGCTCATTTCTCATTCTATTCAAGTCTGTTAGCTTTTGCAGAGGCTGTAGGCAATAAACATGCTTTGAAAATTCAGCTCAAAGATTTTTTTTTACAACATGTGGCGGATGGGTTGGGGAGTGGATGGCAGCGGTTCAAGGGGGGATGGGGGAGGGGCTTGCAGAAGATTGCGGGGAGATTAAAACGGAAGATGAAAACGCATTTGGGGACACAGCCAATCAGCAGTTGTACCCTTAAGCAAGGAGCAGAAATGTAGGTTGGTTCTTTTTGGGGGTGTGAACCCATCCTTCATAGGACTGCACTGGAAGTCATTTAATGCAGCTCTCCTGAAAGCCTGTAGCTTCATGGCTGGAAACCCCCTGGGTCTCTTAGCTTTGGCTCCCACGGCATATAGTGAATGTACATGATTTCACAGTTGTGAAGTCATCCGGTCCAAGCAGATGGCCAGTCTAGATATCCTGGTGCCCAAAGGGGGTTACCCAGGTCGCTATTCATCACACAGTGGCCAACTCCTGATTTCATCTTGTGTAATAGGCAAAATGATCTTGCGTTTCCCTTTTTTTAAAGCTCACTGAGCCATAATGCATGGAACTGATCAAATATAATTCCCTATGAGAAAACAAGAAATTCAAGCTAAGGCCCCTTCCTTAGGGAGCAATGAACCAAAATTCCTCTTACTTAAAAAAGAAAAAAAAAAAGATTCAAATACTTAACCCCTGGGAAGCAGATGGAACAAGAGTGTGTGATCAATTAACTAGTTTCCAGGGTTTTCTGCTTCCAAGGTGGGGATGGCCTTACTTCTGTCCCTAATCATTCCTCTCCTGGAGCCCCAAAGTCAAGACCTTGGAATGCCAGCCCGGAGCTCCACTGGGTACTTGCTCTTTAAAGAATCACAATCGGTTGAGTACTTTGATGTGTAAATAATTTAAAACCCAGTTAATTGGGAATGACACATATACACTAATATGTATAAAATAGATAACTAATGAGAACCTGCTGTATAAAAAAATAAATAAAATAAAATTCAAAAAAAAAAAAAAGCCAGTTAAATATTAACAGGATTTCTGCGTCCTAAAAAAAAAAAAAAAAAAGAGAGATTTGCTGTAAAGAAAGCAAAGCTTGAAAGCTGGATCAGGAAAGAAAATACCACTTGTGAGCTCATTTTAATTAAGAGATCATACGTCCACTGGAACTCAACCACACAGCATTTATCATAGTCTACGTGGTCCTAACTGTCGCTTCTTCAGATACCGTACAGCTGCCATCTTGGATTGGGTCCGCTTCCTTGTATCAGAGCAGAACATTATAATATCACAGTTCAGTCGATGGAACCAGGCCCAGGAATGACAGGAAAAAGTGAAATCCAAGCAGCTTTTAGTCCAGAAGCCCAGCCCCTCTCACACTCAGCACTTCATTGATAAACCACCCCTCTACCCGGCTTCGGTAACTGGCAGACAATGAAGGGACCGTAACACAGCTTACACCAAAATCTTTGTCTAAAGACAGCTCCTATAAACAGCGGGGTAATAGCATGATTCATACATGAGCTCATTCCTGAGTCTGTCTCTGTGTGGAAATATGCTTGGTGTGAGGAAAGAAACACAATTTGTGAATGTGCAATCTTCCACAACGAAAAGAGATGTTTTTTGGGAAAATGGGTGGGGAGGAAGGGGGGGATGGGCTGGGAGCCAGGCAGGCAGCATTTAGGCTTAGAGGCCCTCTCTAAAAATAGAAGAAGCTGTTCTCTGTGTCACCAAATGATCAACTCAGGAAATGGACCCAAGAGGATGACCTCACCGGAAATGCCCCAATGCCAAAAAGCTAAGGACATAAACACCATGTGGAAGCTGCTATTTTAAAACACGCCCCCTGAGATACCTTGTGCTCCACTGGGACGCCATTTTCTTCATCACATGGTCTCTGATACATTTATAATAAAACTAACCCAGTGACTTTCAATCAGGTGTGGTTATCTGAGTTTCAGGGTCTGTACCCACACACGTCTCAGAAACTGTTTTTTGCTGAAATCACTAGCTTGGTTATTTTACATAGCCTCGAATCACAGGTTAACTGGGTTCATTCCTAATTCCTTTTGTTTGGATCCGTACATATAGAAATGCTTACTGATGTCCATATGTTTCAGGAAATAAGAACATGTGGGCACCCACGTCACTCCCCTTATGCACAGTCCTGGGGCTGGTCCTCAATACAATGCCTGCATCTCCCCCTCAGCAGTGGGTTGTTATCCAAAAACTCATGAGTCGGCCCTCTGGAACTCAGAATGCACTTCCCACTGACACGATGTTATAAATGGCCATTAGCCCACACAATGCCCTTTTGGCCTACAATGTAACTGAACTAGCCCAAGAGTACCATCAAGAGCTGTGGTTGCAGGAGTAGCAGGTCAGAGGCGGTAAGAGGGAGAAGAAATAAGAGCAAGTTGGGCTTGTCTCGTGGTTTCCCGGTTTGGGGCTGACCCTCCATAACATTTTAAAAGAGGTCAAGTTTGCCTTATTTCCACCTCCCTCTCTGAGCCTCCTTTTCCTTCTCAGGATCCTTCCTTCCAAGCTGTTCCTATTTTTTCACAATTTCCTCTCGCTCTCTCTACTTCTGAACTCATAGATTCCTTTACAGCTCCCAGATTTTCCACTCCTGGTCCCATGGCGATGGCACAGCAGCCCAGAGGATGGGGTGAGGGCTGAGAGCCGGAGAAGGGGCCGTGGTCTTAGAGGTGTGGACGAGCTGTTGATCAAGTGGGGTTTGCCTACTTAGGAAAGTCGAGCATCTTGCTTGCGATTCATTTCGTAAGTGGAGGGTCGCCAAGCCAAACCACAAATCCACGCTAGAAAAGAGAAGGCAATGACTAATGTGGATAAAAGGCAACGAGGCTCAGACAGGCCTTGGCAACTGGTTGAGAGAAGAGGAGCTGGTTTAAGGCTGGGACTCTTCCCAGAAAATGGCATAATTTACAAGCTTAATCTGAGAAGAGTGTTTACAGCTATGGAAGGTTTGATGTTTCAGTTATAGTGAAAAAGGCAGGCAACATCTGTTCCTCTTCTCAGTAACCAGCTTCTAATCGCTTGTTTTGAAAGGTGGGGTTTGGCAGGGCCTCTTAGCACTAGCAAGAAAGATCAAAACAAAACAATCATCTTGTCATATTCCCTATAAGCCCATGCACTAGGGGGAAAAAAAAGACTGGAAGGAAATAGACCAACATGTGAATGATGCCTTTGAGGTGAGGCTCAGTAATTTTTAGTCCTCCTTTTATTTTTATGTACTTTCCAGATTTTAAAAAATAAGCATGTACCATTGAGGAAAACAACATAAAGACCAAGTAAAAAAGCAGAGCTGCAGATGAATCCCTTTTGTTTGTAGAAACATTCACTGGCTACCTCACCATGAACAGGAGTGAGATTTGCCATGTTGGGGCACACCTAGAAAGACTGATCAAGTAGCTCTGTGACCAGACAAACATGTTACCAAAGTTAACATTTAATGAGTATCTACTAACAGGCTGGCAGGGTGATCAGAGTGTTCATACCTAATTTTCTAGTTAATGTTCTCAGAATTCTGAGGTTGACATTATAGCCGATTTTATAGGTGAGTAAGCCTGGGACCAGAAAGGTTAGTTAATTTGCTGGGACTAAGGATCCTGTCCGAGCCAGCTCTCTCCCATGACGATGGCTCCCTGGCTTCAGGGATGGATAAGGACTGTGGTTTCACTGATGGGGCCACGAGGGACAGAGTGGACACGAGTGGGCTTCTCATCCCCACTCCCGCTTTTCTGGAATAACTCTGATGTTAGGGGTTTTATTGACTGGTGTTCTTTGTAAACCTGTGTTAGAAGAACGGTTTTTTTCAGCGAAAAAAGAAAAAGTCTGCAAACCACAGGACTAGACAGTCTCCGAGTTCCTTCTAGCTCTAAAAGTCTATCTTCGGAGCTAAAGAGTGCCCCCTGTCAATGAGCTCACATGAACGGGCGTTAGCTGGCAAATGGTCCTTTGATGAATTAGCTGGGAGACACCCCGAGGAGAAGTTGCGATGCCCTTACGTCCAGGAAGGACTTCCACGCCTGCGGAAGTGGCTTCTGCTCATCGAGCTCAGCCAGTAGGCCTGCTGTTTTGAAAGGCAATCCATCCCTGGTAACGATTCGTGGGACTGTGGGCTCAAGTGCTGGTTATTTGACAGGAGTGAGCACAGCCTGTAGCTCGTCTTCAATCTAAGCATGCCAGTAAATCCCGTCATCTTCCCAACACGTGTACCTGAGCACAGACGGCCACACTGGGCCACAGAAAGGGCAGGGCAGTGAGGACCAGGTTGTACACGTGCATGCGCGTGGGTGGTGGTGAGAAGGACCAAGGCAGAGGCTTCGGTTCACCCCCCAGACGTGGAGAGGGGCTCCAGTGATGGGATGAAGGTCCCCCTGCCCAGCACTGACCTGGGAAAACGGCCCTCTAACGCTACGCTAGATTCAATCCAAAGCGTGTCCTTTGCCATAAGCGAAAGCAGGAAACGTGAAAGGAAAATCACGTGTTGCTCTGCTCAAAATGGGGCTGTTACTTACACTGTGATCACACGATGCTGGTTCTGAGACGTTACGGCAACCTGAGTTGACTAAGGGCCGGGTAAGCCAGCCACTGAAAGCCAGGGAACTCTGAGGTTGACAGAGGCTGTAGAAGCCAGGCGTGACCTCAGCAAAAGGCCTCGGCGCTCTGGGGTTTAACATGCAGGGTGCAGCATCTGTGAGTGACTCTGAAGGGGCACCGCGTGCCTGGCTGGTGGTGCCGTCCAGGCTGTGAGGCGGACGTGGGAGAGACACCTGGCGGGGCAGGTCGGGCTGGGAGACCTGGATGGGGCTCGGCACCTGCACGCGGGTGCAGCTGGAAGCCCTCTGTTGTCGTCACCAGGCTTAGCAACTTTCACTTCGGGTGTGACAGTGACTCGCAGGAAGCAGGGTTCTGAGGTCCATGTCAGAGCATCCTTGTTAGCACTGTCCAGCACCACGTCTATGGAGATGCTGCAGGGACGAGGTACCAGGCTGAGGGTTCCTGGGAAACAGCCCTTGCTCCTGCTGATGCAGAGGGTGTGGCCGTCATTTGCCGGGGCAGTGATGTATCTTCATAAAACTAGCCACTTTTAATAGCCTGGGGACAGTCCCCAGAAACACCACGTCTACTCGTTCATTCAACAAGCATCACGGGAAGGAGTACTGTGCACTGAGCACTGTGGAGACGGCTGTTGGACTAAGACAGGGTCACGCCCTCAGGGGGGTGAGGACAAGCTACAAAGAGGTTAAATACCTGTGTGAGCGCTATGACAGGCCTAAGCAAAGGCCCCGCAGCACATGAGTGGACTCCTGCGGGGCCTGGGAGGGGGGTGCCTGAGCAAGTGGCCTGGAGGAGAGGTCCGGGTTTGGTCCCGGCTGGAGGGCTGCAGGTTGGTGGTGCTGCTTGTGGCTGAGCTCAGAGTCCTGGGGTTTATTTATCCATGGAGTCTGATTAGAACGTGTCTCCTTTCAGGGAAGCATGGTGCGGGGAGGGAGGGGACCCTCTGAGGACCCTTCCTATGGATCCTCGCCTCCTGTCAGTCTCCCTCCCAGGGCTGATGCTGGGTTGGGGGTTGGAGTCCCTTGGTGGCCTCCCCAGGTCCAGTTCGGGGGCAGGTGGATTCTGCAGGGAGTCACAGTGGCAGAGGCCAAGGCTGGCTCACAAGTCCCAGGAAGGCTGAAAACTGCATTTCCCATACCCCCGCGCGTGACCCCGGTTCTGGCATGGGAACACTCAGTGAAGCCGGGAGACAGAAGTGTGTAACACACGGGGAGATCAGGGCGTCTGTCAGGCATCAGGTGGAGGCATCAACAGCAGCGTTTCCACAGGAGGAGCCCCGGACTGGGCTGCATGTTTGTCCTGGCTGCACGGCCTCCCACTGGGTTGTTCCTGGGCATCTATACTGGTTTCTCTGTCATTCCTGGACATTCTGTGAATTATCCTAACTTCACTCCCTCCCACCCCAACCGTCAACGATGATCCTGCTGTCTGAGTGTACCCGACCCTGCGCTCTGCCCCTCCATGCTCATCACCGCCCCTGTGGGTTCAGGCAACAGGCTCGACTCTGAAATCCTAAAGTGAAAGAGCGGGGACAATGGATAGTGATTAGAGGCATCTTACTTCATCTAATGGAAGACTTCCTGAAGTGTTGTGTGTGAGCAAACTCTGTAGATCCAATGCTATTTCAAGAAATAAAATCAGAAAGTTTACCAGGAAAGAAACAGGGCTTCCCTGGTGGCGCAGTGGTTGAGAGTCCGCCTGCGGATGCCGGGGACACGGGTTCGTGCCCCGGTCTGGGAAGATCCCACATGCCGCGGAGCGGCTGGGCCCGTGAGCCATGGCCGCTGAGCCTGTGCGTCCAGAGCCTGTGCTCCGCAACGGGAGGGGCCACGACAGTGAGAGGCCCACAAAAAAAAAAAAAAAAAGAAACTAAGCTCTTAATCGTCAAAAGCCCTGTCATCAAGCCTTTTGTAAAGTGAAGACATATCTGGTGCCGCGAATAATAATCCTCTAATATAACTGTTCGGCACAGTTTCTCAAAGAGAAGCCTTTTCTATGCATAGTATGAAGACAGTAGAAGACCCTTACCTGTCCCGGAACTGCTTCCTGGTGGGCCTGTGGGGTGACCTGGGCGTGGCCGGGAAGGTCTGGGGAGACGTGAGCCAGCAGCCCATCAAGGTCGCGAGCCAGTGACGCCCACACACGGCCCGGGTGTCTGCACGGTGTCGACACCTGGAGAACGTGCCTACCCTCCCTGCCCCGCACCCCACCATATGCCTTCCTGTTCTACAGCTGACAAATACCCACGTGGGAGAATTACACAGATGACTTTCCACCCAAGACTCCACCCAGAGATGCCTGGGATTTGCGGAGGAGGAGCCCAGGCTGCAGTGTAAATGGGCACCCTCCAAAGCCACCACCCAGCACCATGGCCACCGGGTCCCCAGGAGGTGGTCTTCCTGCAGCACATGACAGAGCTCCGCGTCACCCAGTGCACATCTGTCAGCCAGTGAAGCCCGCGCGTCACTGGTCCTGAGCCAGCAAGCCCAGCCCCAAAGCAGTGATGCTGCAGGGAATCCAGTGGGCATTAGTGCTTTCGGGATGGCCTCTGGCGGGGGGGGGGGTCAGCTGGCCCCAAAGCAGCGCCTGCAGCCAGCCTGCCTGCCCTACTTCCTCCCTCTGCTACTGCAGCCATGCTTCCCTCTGCCCCAGACTCTGCACCTGTAAAATGATAACTGGAGAATCTGCCTTCTGAGGTTGTTGTGGAAATTAAATGAGCAAATGTTTATAAAGCTCTCAGAACAGTGCCTGCAACACTGGAAGCATTATTTACCTTTCAGCTTATGTTATTACCTGCATTTGTTATGTTCACGCAATATTTGACTACACAATCAGCTAATCCTAAGGAAATACGCTCTTTTCTCAGATAGCTGTATCTGTAAATCAGGGCAGGGAAGAACAGTTTGGAGACTGCTGTAGTTGGTAAGCAATCAGAGGGGTCTGCTTCAAGCAGAAGCTCTGGAAATCACTTTGTGAATAAGCCTATTGTCAGCTTTGTATAAATCTGGTAGCATGCAAAATGACCCCAAACATTTCACACTATTCTCAACTCTGGGTTGCTTTAGTACCTATCCTTTTAGCCCATACCAGAATAGAATGTACCAAATAAGACTGCAGGACGTCACTAGATCTGTACATTTAAAAACCTGCACAGAGAATAATTATTCCGATGTGAGGTCTAAAAGCAGCTGATGGTTGGTGGATGGGGAACGTGAACAGTATGTTTCATTCATAAACTCCTTGTTCAGCCAGACTTACAGCTTCCACGTTGGCAAAGCAGACGAGGATGCAAACACAGAGGCAAGCATTCTGAGCCGGCAGGATTTTTGGAGAGTGTAGTCAAACCTCCCCATTGGACAGCGAGGCAACTGAGACCCCAGGGAAGGCTTGGTGGTGGGTCTGTGACAGTGACATCCCAGGACCAGGCCTCTCAGCACAGCTCCCTTCTTTCTGTCCCCACTCCTTCCCCCTCCCCTCACTACACAGGCCTGAACCCTGCAGTGTCCTCAGCATTGGGATTACAGCTGGGGTGGCGCCTTATGGAATTCTCTCAACAGGTCAGGCATTATAGAGACCCTGCCCGGAAGTTCATGAGCCAGAGTGTCCTCGAACATCCTTGCAAGTCAATGCTGAGGCTGGAATATCCTTCCCACCTCTCTGACACCTCACACTCGCAATCTAGCTGAAGCGCCACCTTCTGTGGGGGCCACTCCCCGATCCCTCTGTCTGAATTCACCCAACTCTTCCCTCTGTGCTCCAGCTGTACGTTGCGCAGGACTCAACTGTTTGCTCTTTGGCTTGACGGTTAGTTTGTTTACCCGCTTGTTTCTGTCTCCTACCATTAGACGGTGAGCTCTATGGGAAAAGAGGCATTTTCTTGTTCACCACTGTATCCCTGGATACTGCCTAGAACACAGTAGGTTCAACAGACTTCGTGCGGTCAATGAATGAAGTCCGCTGTGCGGTGTTAGCACCTGAATGTCTACATGGAAGGCGGGCGGGGATGGCAATGTACTTGGAGGTGCAGGCGGGGCTGAAGAGACTTTACAGAGCAAACATCTGGCTTTTACTGAAGATTGCAGATTTATTGTAAACGTGGATGTTGATAAAGATTTGGGGGCAAAGCACTCTCTAGCGACTCTTTGGGGCTCCCCAGTTGTCTTGGTCTGGCAGTTCACATGTCTGGCTTCCTTGTTCAATAATAAGCTCCTGGAGAACAGGTCTTACTCACCCCTGCACCCTCCCAGCCTCCAGGAGGGCCTCACACTCACTAGGGGCAGAAGAAATGACCAAATGCATGAATGCAAGAATGAATGGATGGATGGTAAAACCTCTCCTAACACTGTCCTGTCCGCTTTGGTCACCTGATGTTGGGAGCCAAAATAAGTATTCGGTTCAGTTTAAAGCCAAGTACAAAGCTTTGGGGTCAGGGTGGCAGGGAGGGTGAACCAAGATATGAGGGCAGGACTTGGGAAGCTCCAGCACAGCACAAGAAGCCAGAAAACAAAACCGGAAAGAGATAAGGCCATCCTGATAGATGCTTTCCATGTAAGGGAGGTTCAAGTACACAGTGGATGAACTTTTGAGTTTCCTGTTTTTAAAACTTTCTTACGGTGAAGTTGGAACTGTACATTGTCCCCTTCAGCGGGGGGTTTGTGCTTATCTGGAATAATCCGGCACATGTGGCCTAGTCCACGTGCGTGTGTAAGGACAACGGAAACACGGGAGCTGGAAACCACAATGTCAGCAGGCCAGGGTGGCCAGAGTCCTGAGCTCTGGCGCTGCTGGGTTTGCTGTCAGTGTGAGTCTCATCCCCCCCGTGGCCCCAGAGGCCTGAGCTATGATGCACGGAGGCCATACCATGTCATCTCTAGAGCCCTTTCCAGCCCTGGAATTCTAAGACTCATGTCCTGGCCACAGAGAGAACTTTAGCATAAAAGCAAAGGAAGTTTCCACAGTGGAAAGGCATTAGTTACTATGTACACAGACTATCTTACTTTAAAATATATATGTGTATAATTTACTAGGATAAATATTTTTTATTATTTGAACACAGCTGTTTCCCAATAATTAGTTTGAAAAACTCATAATTATGATGCGGCAGATATTCATAAGTAGGATGTCTGCTCATTAAAAAAGTTTAAAAAGCAGAATGCTTTTCCTTTTACATTTTTAAAATTGAAGTATAGTTCATTTACGATATTGTGTTACCTTCAGGTATACAGCAAAGTGATTCAGTTTTATTATATTCTTTTCCCGATTCTTTTCCATTATAGGTTATTAGAAGACGTTGAACATAGTTTCCTGTGCTATACAGTAGGTCTTTGTTGTTTATCTATTTGATACGTAAGAAGAATGCTTCTTAACCCTGCCATTAATTTACAATATTTTGAATTCTGTTCAGAGTTTCTTATGTGAGAACTTAAGGAGGATACACTGCAGAAATAGGCATGCTCTTTTCTCTGTTAGGTATTATGAAGGACCCGATTATGTGTTTTGTTACAGAAAATTAACGCTTCTGCACCATGGTTTCCTCATCTACAAAATTTGAAGAATTAGTGTGTTTGAGTTTATTCATGTCTAGGATGTAAAAGGTTATGTCGATTCCACACCCTGGTTTTGCTTCTCTTTCTGGAGCCATCGGGCAGAATAGCTGACACATCCTATGATATATCCTCCTGAAACCCATGAGGGCTTCCCAGCAGTGGGGAGGAGACCTGGGCTCCGACAGGCCGCATTTCCCTGCATCCTGGCTGCCAGCTAGCACGTCCCTGAGGTGTTCAAAATGTGGAGGGCCACTTATTTCCACAAGGATGTCAAACAGAGATACTCTGGGTGATCTCTTCCCAGGTAATTTTACTTACAACGCATCCCTGTGGGCTTTGCATAAAATGCAGTGATCTTCAAATTAACGGCACAGGTAGTAACCTTCCATCCTCGTTCTAGAGAGGACCAAGCACAGGCTCACGGAAGGTAAGTGATTTGCCCAAATGAAAAATTGTTAAGTCTCTAAGTTCTCCACACGAAGCCCCGCATTTCTTTTGCTGTAAGAAATCCGGGTACCCCACCTGCCTCTGTGTGCCAGGCGCTGTGCTGGATCCCAGGCACCCGGCGAGCCTCAGTTAACTTCTGGGAGGCGGTTATCATAAAAGCCCCACTGCACAGACGGGTTTCTGTGAATACAGAGTTTGTCTCACCTGTTGGCCAGAGAGAGTCACGGGAAGCCCTAGGCTGGACAGACTCAGGTTCAAATTCCCGTTCTGACAAAATATATAAAGAACTCAAACAATCCAACCACACACAAAAAAAACCTGATTAAAATGGGCAGAGGATATGAATAGACATTTTTCCAAAGACATACAGATGGCCAACAGGCACATGAAAATGTGCTCAGCATCACTAATTACTAGGGAAATGCAAATCAAAAGCAAAATGAGATATCACCGCATACCTGTTAGAACAGCTATTACCAAAAATACAAGGAATAACAAATGTTGGAGAGGATTGGAGAAAAGAGAACCCTTGGCTTTTCCACTGTTGGTGGAAATGTAAACTGGTGCAGCCACCATGCAAAACTGTATGGAGGTTCCCCAAAATATTAAGAATAGAACTACCATATGACCCAGCAATTACACTTCTGCGTATTATCTGAAGAACATGAAAATGTTAATTCAAAAAGATATATGCACTCCTATGTTCACTGCAGCATTACGTATAATAGCCAAGATATGGAAGCAACCTAAATGTCCAATGATGGACGCACGGATAAAGACATGGCACCTATGTGCGCGTACACGCACACACGAATACTATTCAGT
Source organism: Phocoena phocoena (assembly GCF_963924675.1). NCBI lineage: Eukaryota > Metazoa > Chordata > Mammalia > Artiodactyla > Phocoenidae > Phocoena > Phocoena phocoena. The sequence goes on from NC_089231.1 coordinate 50,828,171, forward strand.
CATAAAAAACCCTGTGATTTGTGACAACATGAATGAACCTTGAAGTTATTAGGCCAAGTGAAATAAGTCAGATGGAGAGAGACAAATATCATATGACTTCACTCATATGTGGAATCAAAACGAAACAAAACAAATGAACAAACAAAACAAAAACAAACTCATAGCTACAGAGATCAGACTAGTGGTTACCAGAGGAGGAGGTGGCTGGGGGGTGATGGAAATGGGTAAAGGGGGAGAAAGGTATGGATGGTGACGACTCATGGGGGTGATCACTCAGATATTGAACTGTAATGCTGCACACCTGAAATTTATTTATTTATTTTTATGCGTTACGCGGGCCTCTCACCGTCGTGGCCTCTCCCGTTGCGGAGGACAGGCTCCGGACGCGCAGGCCCAGCGGCCATGGCCCACGGGCCCAGCCGCTCCGCGGCATGTGGGATCCTCCCAGACCGGGGCACGAACCCGTGTCCCCTGCATCGGCAGGCGGACTCTCAACCACTGCGCCACCAGGGAAGCCCCTGAAATTTATTTTTTAAAAATTCCCATTCTGGCCCAAAGTTGATGTTTGAGACGTTAAGTCTTGAGGATCAGTGGTTTTATCTATAAAATGGAGATGAGCACTTGGATACCATAGTGAGGGGACCCCAGGACTTGGAAATAAGATCATCTTTCAAGAATGAAACTAACACGAACACTTCAAAGATGAAAATATGGAGAAGCCAGATTGTGTTAAGGAAACAGAATGAGTCCTTGGATAGGAAGACTTGGCAGTCACCTGACTGAATACTCTTAGCCATTATTAAAGGTGGTTATTAATCATATGTGAAATTTTTATGTGTCTTCCCTCTTGGTTGTAAGTTCCAGGAGGGCAGGAACCAGATCCATCTTTCCCTACCTTTACCTCCAGGACCTAGTCACACAGTAAGCCCTCAATAAATGAATACATGGAACATAGCTAAGGACAGAATACATTCATCAGAAAGGTGAGCACAGAAAGCCCGGAAAAATAAGGCTGGCGCCACAGTATCCAGGCAGGTCCTCGCTGTGAAGAGATGTACTTGCAGACAGACTGATGATTCAGATCTCCTGGAAGTGCACTTACAGGCTAGTCACACTCAAACATTCTGAGCCCTGGGGCCATTACTTGTAATTAGATCAATGAACTGGCCTTCTGGGTCACACATAGGTCTGTGAGCTGGTACAAGCTACTGACCCAAGAAATAAGCCTGCTCTCAGGGTGGCCAGACCCAGGACCACAGCAGGTTGAAAAGATAAAGAAAACCTTTCTTTTTTCCCCCTCTACTCAGTAGAGTAGAAGTCTCTTAAGGGCAGCCCGCTGGCCACACCCAGATGGTCCTACAAACCTTAGAGCTGCAGGATTTGCTGTTACATGTTTTAGAGCACCTACTTTGCAGGGTTGTCGTGAGAAGGCAGATAATGAAGAGGACTGGCACAAAGTAAGTGCTCAACAAACAGTAAGATTATTATTGCTTTTTAAGGCACACATCTAATAAATGACTGAGTCAGCATTCCATGAATAAAGATGCCCGACTTTCTGTCCCATGGAACTTACAGTGTAGAGTAAAAATAAGGACCACGGTGAGTTTAACAGGCTGAAAGTCTGACAGGTCTGCAGGGGGGAAGGGAAAGTCATGGTGAATGGGGATGACCAGGCAGAGCCCACGGAAGGTGGTGGGAGAGGAATAAATGGCAGTGTTCGGGTGTCATTGTTGCAATGACCAGAGGGCAATACCAGCATTTAGTTTGCAGAAACCAGAGCTGACATCTCACAATGCTTCCGGCATCCTACGCAGGGAACCATCCTGCCCTAAATACCAGCAGCTCCCTGACCACAAATAGCGGATGCAGTGACCAGGTGAGGGGGCAAAGGAGTCAGATTCAGATGGAGAAACAGCACAGAGTTCGGGGATGTGGAATGAGGAGGCGGGGCTTTGCCAGGTCAGAGCCTCACTTACTTCTTTTTAGAACAAAGAAGGGGCTTGTTGGCCTACAGCAGTGTGCAGTCCTCCGGCCTGTGGCGAATCACACAGGTCTGTTCCTGATACCACTTTGCTTTGTGCAGCTTGCTGGTCAGTGTACAGCTGCAAGCCCACAACGCAAGGAGGCAGGATGGCCACGTGGTTTGTGATTCCTTTCCTGAGCTGCCTGTCTCCAAAAGTCGATGAGGCCCTGAGAGATGGGTGGGCCCCAGATTGCTCTTGCTTTACAGAATTGTAAGAGGTGACAAAATGCACGTTTAGAAACAGCAGGCAATATGGTAAGGGCACACATGCGCACGTACACACACACCAATAACAGGGAAGCTTCCTGGCTGAAAAGAAAGTGGAACTTTTTCTTCTTTCAAGTTTACCAATACCAAATTTGCAGTGTCAAAGCAAAACAAGTTCTTTGAAATGGAAAGGGTGGTCACATTATACACATGGTGTCAGAAGTTTTCACCCAGAGAACTACAAAGCAAGCATGCATATACATACCCAACTTGGGCACTGTCGCGATACGGCAGCACTGAAAATATACTACAGAAGGATCTTCTGCCACTGATAAGGACTATTCTAAAAAAAAAAAAAAAAGAAATAACAAACACACTAAATGCAAAGCCTCAAATAAATTTTAAAAATCTATAGCAATTAAGCATTCACGGATTTCACAGCAGTATTTGCGCACTCCCGCCACCTCCTCTGACAGATGGTATTCTGCTCCCCTTGCAAAATGCAACCTCAGCGCAGCACAATTACACTGCCTCTCCTCATCCGAATTTTAACATGGTGAGACTCTGGCGAGGGTCTCCAAGGAGCACATGTGAATCCATTCTCTGGTGAGAGAGGCTGGCTGTGGGCTGCGTGTATTATACAAGACGGAGCAGACGGAGCTATGGGTCCGGGGTGCCCAATGCGGGGTGAACAGTCATGCCACATTTAAACCATCAATTTCTACTTTGCAGTAAACAATGCAAGAGCAATAGTGCCAGAAACCATGAGCAGGAAAGACACTCAGATGCCACTGTGATCATTAGGGTTTTTCATATGCTGGCAGCGTGTTAGGTTCTGAGAATAACCGAGGGAAAAATTACATAACCAGTCTTAGCCTCCATTCCTGCTATAAAGATACTACTGGAAACAGTTCTCCATGACGCTCTTATGCAATCAAAGGCACTTAAGAAAACGTTAAAAAAAAACCTCTCAAAAGTACTTATCTTGGCATCTGAGAATAACTTGCCAAAGAGAACTGCTGATGAAAAATTGGAGAAAAAGTGGAGGAGATTAAAAACCAAGATCCTTTAGCACAACAGTAACACACATCAGATATGGAGCTTACTGACTTTTGTCATCTTTTCCCTCAATAATTATAAAAATAAAACCAGGGGAAAAAAGCAGTAGTACTAACAGCATCAAGGTTTGGGTATTCTGACCTTGTGTTAAATTAATATCTGACCTATGATATTAAATTACTTACTTGCTCAGGATTAAGTCAGCTTCTCTGGCAGGCAAACCAGGCCCTTTGTTTTCTGGCTCTTTCTGTCTCTCTGGTCTCAACACACATGATATTTGCCTCTGCATTTTATCACTCATCCATGCTAACGTACTTGCAGTACCCCACCTTCAAAAATTTTTTTTCATAAGGTCCCTGGTGGGGACTTTCCTTTTTGGCTGTGTGGCATGCATGCAGGATCCTAGTTCCCTGACTAGGGATCGAACCCGTGCCCCCTGCAGTGGAAGCACGGAGTCTTAACCACTGGACAGCCAGGGAAGTCCCCATCCATACCTTAAAAAAAACCTGTTGTTTCATATCTCTGTCCTTTGCATGCTATTTCTTCTGACTGTTGTGTCTTACTAGGTACGCTGGATGAACTCCTATTTAATCTTCAAAACCCAGCTCACGAATCACCTCCCCAGGAAGCATTTCCTCCCCTTTCACTGAGTTACTCATTCTCTTTAGGGTGCTGCCTCTACTCCTTATTTCCACTTCCAGGAGCACCCTGATCACGAAGTGCTGCTAAACATTTGCTGCTCTCTTCTAGAGGACGAGTTGAGGGTTTCGTACACGGAAGCCCCTCCAGAAACACAGTCTGGGCAAGGTTGGGCTTCAGAGCAGTACCTGAGTACCCATCCCTGGGAAGGCAGGACCAAAGCTACATTCCAAGCTTCAAATACCAGCTCTGTCACCTTTGTATAACCTCAAGCAGCCCACTAATTCTTTAGTTTCCTCATCTAAAACAATGGGATAAAGTGAGTAGATATCTTATTAGAATGTTGTAAAGAGCAAATGAGTCCTTATATGGGAGAGCCCTCAGAACAGTGCCAATAATACACGCTCAATAAATATTCATGATATTTTACTGGGAACTGCCTTCTTGGGTTGAGGTAAGTTTTCCCACCAGAGTCTGTGGATTCAGAACCTCTTCAGACCTCTGTGCTAAAATACACAGGCCTGCTAAAGGTGAAAGGTCAAGAAAGGACAGCTGAAGGCCGACATGCGTGGCCTGTCACAAAGGTGTAACAAGTACACAGAGGCACTGCTTCCAACCCTTTGGCCCTGTGCTGACAGTGTCTGACCAGGCAATGTCTAATGCCATCCAGGATCCTTAAGTGTTCTCTCTTATGCCAAAAACTGGCTTCTTGTTCTATTCCCAGAACCCTGCGGGGTCTCTGTTGGCTGTGGGAAGTTTTCATCTCTTCCAGGTAGAATATTCTATTATAGCAATGATATTCACTTAAGGACATTAAAAACATGCAAAGAACTTCGAAAGTCAGAGCAAAGAAAATCACAGTTGCAACAATGGTGGGTGAGTACACTGATACATGAACACAGCCCAGGAGCGTCCACCAGCCAGGGGTGCATGTTGGGTACTGGACACACATGTGGAGACGTATTCTCAAATTCTGTATTTCATTCCCTCCATGCCCAAGAAGCAAGAGAGAGCATACTTTAAAATGCTGGTATTGTGGTTTCAATCGTGTTCCCCCAAAATACGTATTGAAGTCCTAATCTCTAGAATGTGTGGATGTGGCCTTATTTGGAAATAGGGTCATTGTGGATGTGATCGCTTAGGAAGAGGCCATAATATATTAGGGTGGGCCTTAGATCCAATGACTGGATTTCAAAAGGAGAGAGATTTGGAGATTTCTAGAGGAATACAGAGAGAAGGCCACGTGGTGACAGAGGCAGGCATTGGAGCTAGTCTTCTCAGCACGACTGCCAATGCCACCACCACTTCCACGACCACTTCCATTACTGCTAATGTTACTATGACGACAGTGCAGGCCTCCACTGCCTGCTAAGGTGTACCTTATCCGACAATCCAGGGAGGGGTGGAAGATTCCTGAGAAACAAGTTATAGGATCTTCCTCTCCTCCTCCCTCCCTCCCACAAATATTTTTGGAGCACCCACTCATGCCAGACATGGTGCTAGGTGCTAGGGACCCGCTGATGCATGACACAGACAAGGGCTCATCCTCACAAAGCTTCTGGTTGTTGGGGGGAGGTAGTTATGCAGGGGTGTCAGTTCTCTGACTGGGGACTAGAGGGCGCTATCGCACATCGGAGGGACAGTTAATCTAGCTTGAGGGAAGCTAGGTGGGCTTCCTGGAGGAAGTGATGGCTAAACTGAGACCTTGGGGAGAAGGAACAACAGGCTACAAGGAGAAGATACGGTGGCAGAGGGACTGGTATGAGTCAAGGCTGGGAGGAGGAGTGGAAGGCCTATCTGAGGAACACAGGTGCTGTAAAACTCTTCACTGACTTCCCTTGCCTAACCCATCAGGGTCTCCACTCCCCTCCATAAATCACTTTGACCAACACTCACAGCACACCCAAAGCTCAGGCTGGTAGGCTGCTCTCTAGAACACCCACACTGAGTCGTATACTTGCTAAGATCAGGTCTGGATGCCCTCCACCTGTTTCTGCCAGTTGTATTTGTTAGTTATATTTTGTTCATTAAAGATTGCACAAACTAATGCCATGTGAAAGTCAAAAAAAGGAGAAACGCTGTTTCTATAAAAAATAACACTGAGTGCTTTAAAATGTTTTCAAACAAGGCAAATCACTAAAACAAAAACAAAAACAAAAAAAACCCTGCAGTTGAAATAGGTATGGGCAAGACGTCTATAAAAGATAAGAAAGAATTGTAAAAATCCAAAAGGATTCTACACTTAGCTTCTTGGGTCACTTTAAAGAAGTTCAATCTGGACATGGAAGCAACAGGTGGGAACGATGATAGTGTGAGGTCAGTGACACAGACAGAGTCTGCTCCGTGAGTCCCAAAGGCAAAGAAAGACCTGGCATCACAAACCTGTGGAATGGGCGATCGCCAACATGCCCGAAATGAAAGTGTGGGGTTTGAACTATGTATGTCATTTCTGTGGGTATTTTTTCCAGCATTTACTAACCTCTTTCCTCGACCAAGCGATTACTGTAAATAATTCAGCAGAGCTGGACCTGGGGCTCAGGGGGCCGGGGGTGGTTAGGATGGCGATGGTGACGGAGCCTTGGTTGGGTGAGTGCCCCCAAGGGTGGGGAGTGCAGTGAGGAGAGGGGGACAGGGAGAGGACAGGCAGCAGAGCGCACGACTGCAGTGAGAGAGAGACTGAGGGAGTGTGGCGTTTGCCAGGGCTGCCGTCACAAGGTGCCATGCACCTAGCTCTGTGGCAACGGCTCCCACAACAGAAATCAATCATCTCAGGCTTCCAGAGGCCAAGGTGTGGAGGGCCAGATTCTCTTTCTGAGGGCAGGACCTGTTCCCGGCACCTATCCCAGCTTCTGGGAGCCCCTTGGCTTAGAGCAGCATAACCCCAGCCCTCACAAGGCCGCATGGCTCCTCCCCATGTGCATGTCTGTCTCCAAGTTTCCCCCTTTTATAGGGACACCAGTGATTAGATCAGGGGCCACCTTGCTCCAGCACAATCTCATCTTTTTTTTTTTTTTAACATCTCTATTGGAGTATAATTGCTTTCAAATAGTGTGTTGTTTCTGCTTTATAACAAAATGAATCAGCTATACATATACATATATCCCCATATCCCCTCCCTCTTGCGTCTCCCTCCCACCCTCCCTATCCCACCCCTCTAGGTGGTCACAAAGCACCGAGCTGATCTCCCTGTGCTATGCAGCTGCTTCCCACTAGCTATCTATTTTATGTTTGGTAGTGTGTATATGTCCATGCCACTCTCTCACTTTGTCACAGCTTACCCTTCCCCCTCCCCGTGTCCTCAAGTCTATTCTCTATGTCTGCGCCTTTATTCCTGTCCCACCCCTAGGTTCTTCAGAACCTTTCTTTTTTAGATTCCATATATATGTGTTAGCATACAGTATCTGTTTTTCTCTTTCTGACTTACTTCACTCTGTATGACTGGACTCTAGGTCCATCCACCTCACTACAAATATCTCAATTTTGTTTCTTTTTATGGCTGACTAATATTCCATTGTATATATGTGCCACATCTTCCTAATCCGTTCATCTGTCGATGGACACTTAGGTTTCTTCCATGTCCTGGCTATTGTAAATAGAGCTGCAATGGACACTGTGGTACATGACTCTTTGAATGATGGTTTTCTCTGGGTATATGCCCAGTAGTGGGATTGCTGGGTCGTGTGCTAGTTCTATTTTTAGTTTTTTAAGGAACCTCCATACTGTTCTCCATAGTGGCTGTATCAATTTACATTCCCGCCAACAGTGCAGGAGTGTTCCCTTTTCTCCACACCCTCCCCAGCATTTATTGTTTGTAGATTTTTTGATGATGGCCATTCTGACTGGTGGGAGGTGATACCTCATTGTAGATTTGATTTGCATTTCTCTAATGATTAGTGATGTTGAGCATCCTTTCATGTGTTTGTTGGCAATCTGTATATCTTCTTTGGAGAAATGTCTATTTAGGTCTTCTGCCCACTTTTGGATTGGCTTGTTTGTTTTTTTGACATTGAGCTGCATGAGCTGCTTGTAAATTTTGGAGATTAATCCTTTGTCAGTTGCTTCGTTTGCAAATATTTTCTCCCATCCTGAGGGTTGTCTTTGCGTCTTGTTTATGGTTTCCTTTGCTGCAGAGCAATCTCATCTTAACCAGTTAATTACATCTGCCACGACTCTATTTCCAAATAAGGTCTCATGATGAGGTACAGAGGGCTGGGGCTCAGCATAAGAATTTGGGGGGGATACCATCCAGCCCATAGCAGGGAGGTAGGAAGGAGGAAAACAAGCTGAGCGTGGTGTCACAGAGGTTAGAAGTCCCCTCTGGAGCCCTCTCATCCTTGCTCTTCCAGGACAGCACTGGTCCTAAGTGTGTCCTAAGCGTGGCCCCAGCCCTGCCCATCTACTGGCCCTAATGATGGTTTTCTTCTCAAGACTGCTGTGGACCCCTGGTGGGGACCAAGGTCTGGACTCCCCCCGGCTCCCAGGCCCTCTCGTTGAGCAGAGAGTCAAAACTGAACCACCAAGGGAAGGTTCTCTCCAACCTCTCAACCTTTTTTTTTCTGTGTCTCATTTTATTTCCTGTAAATCAAACTGGTTGAAAAGAAGCAACAAGAATTCCCAGGCCGAGCACTTTTCTGCACAGGAGAAGTACCAAGCACAGTCGCTTATGACTGAAAATAATTTCTCTCAAAAGCCTCATGCAGAGTCACAGAAAAAGCCAGCATACCCTCCGTGCTCCTTAAAGAGGTACAGATAATAAAACCGTAATAAACCCTGCGTATGGTTTACCTGCGTATGGACCCCGGGTCTACAGCCCAGGTCCTCCTTCTCGCTGTGGCACCAGGGAAGAAGTAGAGGACAGTCAATGGGGCAGTCATGTTTGAGAGCAGCTCTGGGGGCCACTTTGGTGACAGAATAGGCTGTGCCCAGGAGTCTCAGAGAGGTGTGGGGGTTATTAAGGCTCCTTCAAGTCTATCCACTCGCTGTCCTTCATGACTGAGGTTTTGCTGACAGTTGGTTAGAAACACCGATGATGATACTAATAAAGATGCTTCCCTGCCAGCCTCCTGCTGCTGGGGGGACGGAGGGTTCTAGTCTCTTAATAAAGAACAAAAGTTCTGGGGGTAGGGGGCGGTTCCCTGGTGGCCTAGTGATTAGGATTCTGGGCTTTCACTGCTGTGGCCTGGGTTCAATCCCTGGTCGGGGAACTGAGATCCTATAAGCCGCGTGGCGCAGCCAAAAAGAAAGAAAAAAAAAAAAGTCCTGGGAGTAGAAATGCGTGCTTGGGAAGAAGCAGATGTTTCAGGGAACCTCACAGAAGATGCCCGACATCTATCGAATTGGATGGAGAGAGAAAAGGCGATGACACATTTCTTCTTTCTAGAAGGCCCGTCCAGAGTTGGTAACTAGCTGTTTTGTTTTTTGGAACGTGCCACTTCCTCCAACTCATTTTTCAAACTAAACTAAGCTGACAGATCGGAACTGATGAGATGACAAACGAGGTTGTAATTTAGTTATGACCCATTCGCCCAGTTCCCTCCAAAATTTTCAATACAAAAATGAAAGGCTACAACTTGACTTCAGTTACTGTACTTTTTTTTTTTTTAACTATCTTACTTTACATAGTAGATAAAAGCTGCGGGAATCTTTTATATTTTTGTTTTTCCTACTGAGTTCACCCTTTAAAGAGACAGCCCTCGAGCTCGATGCTCTGTCCATTATCTGAAATCTTTTTAAGTCTCTGAAAACTCCTGTCAAGGGATGAGACAGACCAGTCCACTCACTGCAAAGAGCACTTCTCTGCCTGTTCAGAACGCAGTGATTCTCACGGCAGACCCAGGAGGGGGCACTTCCGGTGCAAGTGGCAGCCACCGCTTGTGCTCAAGGCAGACATTCGAAAACCAGATGACTTCAAAAGGATGCAAAGTAATGCCTGAGGGAGGGTGATGTCCACTTGAAACCAGAGCTCTTGTCTTCCACTGCTCTCAAAGACAAACGCCCAGAGGAAAGGTCCTGTCCTAACAGGACCATGAGGGTCACCGGACATAATGTGTCTTTGGCCGGTGGCTAGTCTTCAGTCTTCACGCTCACCTTCCATTCTGATGACCCAGATCTACCTGGCCAGCAATCAGCTCTCTGTTGGCACTAGCTAGCCTCATAACGGTTGTCATTTTCAAGGGTGTCTCCTCCCCGAGGGCCGAGCTCTGTCTTTACTTCCGGTTAACCCAGGAGACTCGGGGGCCCCCCGGCGCCCGCTGTGAAGATGCAGATCACTGTGAATGGTGCCTGGCTCTTCTCTACTAACCAAGCGGCAGTTCCCAGTCCCCAACCACCATCCTCAGGATGTTCAATGGCCCCCTCCAGACGCTAAGGCAGCGGGTCCTGGACTCCTCTCTGTCATGACAAAGGGTTTGCTTATACATGTGTGAACAGTTTTTGAAAGAACTCAGGTCATTTCTGAACTTCGTATCAAAATTAATTCACTTTTAGAAGACAGTACACTATACACACGCCCCTCTAATTTTCTATAAGAATAAGGTTACCAAAGAAGATCTATGGGACTTCCTTGGCGGTCCAGGGGTGAAGACTTCGCCTTCCAATGCAAGGCGCGCGGGTTCGATCCCTGGTTGGGGACCTGAGATCCCACGTGCCTCGGGGCCAAAAAACCAAGGCATAGAACAGAGGCAGTATTGTAACAAATTCAATAAAGACTTAAAAAAAAAAAAAAAGAAGACGACCTGTGATGCTTGCCCTTGATTTTTGGTTGGCCAGAGTTCTCCTGATCAAAGCCAAGCCAGAGCACGTCAGTCGTCTGCCTAGCACCCTCCATAGCTCCCATCTGACTCACGGTGAAAGCGGACATCTTCATGATTCACCCTCCCAGGACTCCTCAGGGTGCACCTCTCCCTCCTCTCTCCCTCTCTTCCACCCACATGGCTTTCCTATGGTTCCCCAGGCACAGCCCTTGCGTTCCGGCCTCAGCACCTCTGCAACTGCTGTTCCATCTACCTTGAACGCTCTTCCCCGCTGGGACCACACGGGGCTGGCTCCCTCACCTCCTCCCCACGTCTGCTCAAAGGTCTCTCCATCAGCGGAGTCTTGCCCCAGCACATGCCCCGCCCCCACCTCAGCAGCTTCAGTTTTCCTCCAGAGCACATCTATCCCATCTCTGATAAGACACACTTACTTGTCTATCATCTGCCTCCCCGACTAGCCTGTAATGGCATGAGACAGGATCACGGCTTTATGCACAGGTACATCTCATCACTTAAAAGAGTCCCAGTGCAGAGCAGAGGTCAGCACCCAGGTGCTGGAAAGACTGAACACAGGTTATCACTGCATTCTTCATAGTTAAGGAACTGCTTTATTAGGTGCCGTCTATCCAGATGCACTTGTCTCCTTCCAGAAAAACGGCTATTTACACATAGGTGGTTCAATGAAATGAGGCGGAATGGTTATTCCCATTGGTTATGTGCCATGCCTCCTACCCTCCGTGGGGAGGGGGGCTTGGAAAATCCTAGTCCAACAATGGGGCCGTCCTAATACAAATCCAGTGTCCTAAAACGTGACACTCGTGCAGATCGAAGCTCGCTCGACAGATGCAACTGACCCTGGCTGGGTGCAAAAGTGATACATTTCTGGGATGCTATCTCCTTCTATCAGGACGGGCTACGTTAGCTCACTCTGTAGTGACCTCACATCGTTAGCCTCTATGGAGCACACTGTTTAAAATCTAAATTCCGAGATATTTTTCAAATGAACTTCTGAAAAGTCTGTACCCTGTACTGTAATTGATCATCTACCTCTGTTACATTTATCCCTGCTAAGTTTAACCTCGGGGAGCTGTTGAAGGAACCGAGCCTTCGTTCTCCGCTATGACACAGTCTCCTCCTGCTTTTGGTCTTCCACGTGGGCCACCACGAGGCTGACTGGCCTTCAGGCTGCAGAGGAGATGATGCTCAAGGGCATACCACGTGCTCTTCCTCCCAAGCTCCCTCCAGGCTGACGAAGCTTGGCTAACACACTTCAGCTGCCTGCAGGTTCTCCAGCTGCACAGTCACCCAGCATCCCTGGGAGATGCCATGTTCTGGCATCTAATGTTCTGCTGAAATCAAGAAATGTCAATGTGGAGGTCCTCTAATTTACTAGCCTAGTTATTCCATCAATAAGGAGATGAAGTTAACATGACTCTTTCTCAGTGAAGCCATGTTGGCTGTGGCCACCTCCATTCTTTTCTAAAAGCACACAAACCATCTGTTGAACAATCCATTCCAGAACTCTGCCAGCAATCAGCTCTAGGCTTGCTGGTTTACAATTATTAGAACTTATCCTCTGCTACCACCACAGTCTCTTTCTGACTTTTTTTTTTTTTGGCTGTGTTGGCTCTTCATTGCTGCATGTTGGCTTCCTATAGTTGTGGGGAGCGGGGGCTACTCTTCATTGTGGTGTGCGGGCTTCTCACTGCGGTGGTCTCTCCTGTTGCGGAGCATGGACTCTAGGCACACAGGCTTCAGTAGTTGTGGCACGCGGCTCAGTATTTGTGGCTCACAGGCTCTAGGGCACAGGCTCATTAATTGTGGCACACGGGCTTAGCTGCTCCACGGCATGTGGGATCTTCCTGGACCAGGGATGAAACCCGTGACCCCTGTATTGGCAGGCAGATTCTTAACCACTGTGCCAGGGCAGTCCCTCTTTTTCACTTTTTAAAGGCAATGTGTGCCTGGCATTCAACTCAGAACTTCTTTTATTCTCCCCGGCACCTTAAAGATCATTTTTATTTCTAAGTTCTTTCCATTCCCTGATCTAGTCCTGAAGACTGAAACATTCAAAATGTAAGTCCTCTCCATTTATTCCACAAACACTTGCTGAGGACCTCCTGTGCGCCCAGCACCTTGCTTTGTTCAGTCTACATTTCCTCACAGTTCTACTTGTTAAAGATGCTGATGCTAGCCCAGCAGCTGACATCTGCTCTGTCCTTGTACCATCAACCCCAAGACGTTTACCATCCCTTTCCTCCCTCTTCTGAATATGGTTTTAAAAGCCCCATGGCTATCACTGGTGTTTTATTTTATTTTATTATGGCAAAATATATGTAATATAAAATATGCCATTTAACCACTTACAGGTGTACGAGTTTGTATCATCAAGTACGTGCACGATGTTCTGCGATCATCACCACTATCTGTTTCTAAAACTTTTCCACTGCCCCAAACAGAAACTGTCCCCCTTCCCCCAGGCCCTGGTAACCTCTAGTCGACTTCCCGCCTCTATGGATTTTCCTATTCTGGATAGTTTGTATAAATGGAGTCATATATTGTGTTTGGCCCTTTGGGTCTGGCTTATTTCCTTTTTTTTTTTTTTTTTTTTAATACATTTATTTATTTATTTTTGGCTGCGCTGGGTCTTCACTGCTGTGTGCGGGCTTTCTCTTGCTGTGGCGAGCGGGGGCTACTCTTCGTTGCGATGTGCAGGCTTCTCATTGCGGTGGCTTCTCTTGTTGTGGAGCACCAGCTCTAGGCGTGTGGGCTCGGTAGCTGCGGCACTCAGGCTCAGTAGTTGTGGCTCACGGGCTCTAGAGCGCAGGCTCAGTAGTTGTGGCACATGGGCTTAGTTCCTCCGCAGCATGTGGGATCTTCCCGGACCAGGGCTTGAACCTGTGTCCCCTACATTGGCAGGTGGATTCTTAACCACTGCATCACCAGGGAAGTCCCGTGTCTGGCTTATTTCAAACAGCACGATGTTTCTCAGGATTCATACACACTGTAGCAGGTATCAGTAGTTCATTCTTTTTTACGGCTGAATAATATTCCCCTGTATGTATATACCACTTTTGTTTATCCACAGTCTGTTGATGGACACTTGGGTTGTTTCCATCTTTTGGCTATTGTGAATGATAATACCATGAACATTGATGTGAAAGTACCTGTTTGAATTCCTCTTTTCAATTTTTTAGGTACATCTGCCAGTGGAATTGCTGGGTCATATGGTAATTTTATGTTTAACTTTTGGAGGACCTGCCAAATTGTTTTCCATAGTGGCTGGACCATTTTACATTCCCACCAGCAACATATGAGGGTTCCAACTCGGAATCTGATGTCTGAATCTGGACTCCACCCCCCACCTTCTAGCCACGTGCTCTAGTTTCCTCCTTTGTAAACTGAAATCATGAGTGTTTTAGTTTCCTATGGCTGCAGTGATAAATTGCGACAAAGTTAGGGTCTTAAATCAACACAAAATTATCTTACAATTCTGGACGTCAGAACTCTGAAATGGGTCTCATGGGGCTAAAATCAAGGTGTCTGGAGCTGCTTCCCACTGGAGGCTTGAAAGGAGAATCTGTTTTCTTGCCTTTTCCAGCTTTGGGGCTGCCGCAGCCCTTGGTTCATGGCCCCTTCCTCAGCCTTCAAAGCCAGCAATGGGCAGTTGAGTCCTTCTCACATCACATCACTCCAACACTGACTCTCCTGCCTCCCTCTTCTGCTCTTAAGGACCCTTGTGATTACACCGGGCCCGCCCAGACAATCCAGGATAACCCTGCTACTATTTTAAGGGCAGCTGATCAGCAATCTCAACTCCATCTGCAACTTTAAGTCCCCCTTGCCACGTACCTGACCTAGCCACGGGTCCTGAGAGTAGGACAGTGACATCTTTGGGGGACGTTATTCTGCCCAACACAACAGTAGTAATACCTTCCTCATGAGGTTGTGTCAAGGATTATTTGTATTTCTAAAGTCTCTCCATCCCTCGAAATATAGTCCTGAAGACTGAACTCATTTAAAAGGTCTCTCCAGGGGGTGGAGAAGAGGGGGAGTTGGGTGAAGGCAGTCAAAAGGTACACACTTCCAGTTATGAGATAAATAAATACTAGGGATGAAATGTACAACATGATAAATATAATTAACAATGCTGTGTGTTATGTATGAAAGTTGTTAAGAGTGGATCCTGGGAGGTCTCATCACAAGGAAAAAGAACCATGTTTTTTCTTTTTCTTTTACTTTGAATCTATATGAGATGATGGATGTTTCCTAAACTTATTGGGGTAACCATTTCATGATGCGTATAAGTCACGTGATTATGTTGTACCCCTTAAACTTATACAGCGCTGTAAGTCAATTACAGCTCAATAAAACTGGAAGAAACATAAAATAGAAGGTCTCTGCCTTAATTTACTCAACAAATACCCATTGAGATGAGTTAATGAAACAAAGCCTATGAAGTACTTAGAGCCTGGTACCCAGGAAGCACTCAATAAATGTTACCCATCATCACTTTATGTTACTCTTAATTTTATAATCCCTTTTGGCAATATGGATGCAGCCACAAGAATCCACTTCTCAGTCTGAACCTTCTGAGATCTGTCTTCCTAAAACCCAGACAAGCATTGCTTTCTTTTCATAATTATCAAGTCCAACATGTTCTCCCCAACACCAGCCCGTCTTTGATTTAGGCAGAAGTAGACCTAGAGGGTGACAGCTCCCTCACCACCTGCCCCACCTGCTGGGAGATGAAACACCTGCCAGCCAGGGAGGAACCCATCATGTCATCTGGTTCTAACAGCGGAGCTGAAGCTCCCACCATGGAATTTGTAGTCTGTGTCCAGGCTCTGTCCTTCTTCGCTCCTCCCGCCCGAGGGTCTGCAGCCCGAGTCCCACACGCTCTCAGCATGGTTCTCTGCTCTTGATCCGACGCAAAGCCTTCTGGCAGGTCCCCAGTGCCAGCCTCATAGAATGCACCGATTCCAGACAGAGGAAGACAGTTCTCACTTAAAGCGGGCTCCATCCTCCATCGGAGCCATACCTTGTAAGGAAGAGGCTCACCTCTGCTTCTCGTGCCGTTGGACTTGGTCTAATGTCACAGAATGAAGTGGGTGAGCACGGACCAGCTGGGGCCCCGACGTTTATTTCTAAGTAGCTACCTTGATATTACGGATCATGAGGTTAACTTGGACTTTTTGTTTTTTCAGTGACACAAGTATTGTCTTTTATTGCATTTGCTTCTCAGTTTTATTATTTTTTTCCCTTTCTATCTCAAAATTTTGCTTAAAACTCTCAGTCAGGTCAGGCTAGAATCTTATAACAGACACTCTACTCATTTCCCACACCGCGCTCTAGTCCTTGCTGAGACCGGAGCCCAAGTCCCCCTTGACGCCAGTGCCTCTGCCCCATTGTCAGCAGGCTTGGAGGCGGGGGAACCTCAACACCAAGGTCTTCAGGTCCAGAACAGTGAGCGGGCCCTGGGTTCGGCCTGCTGTCCAGGAGGCTGGTCTGTGCTGCCCCGAGGTCACAAGGAGACTCGGGAGCTGGGCAGAGCTGTGAGTGGGCAGAAGTCGGGGCTGGAGCAGGGACAAGCCTGCCCAGCTGGGAGGATGGCTCCCACGGGCCTGGGGGGCTAAGCAGGCCCCCTTTCAGTCTGTCTTCCCCGGCACAGGAAGAGGCGGATGCACCAGTACTCAGGCCACTCTGTTCTCAGTCCAGACCTTTGAAGTGCTTTAGTGAACATCTCCAGGCTTCTCAGTAAAGCCTCTTTCCTCCCAACACGGCAGGCAAACCCGAGTCAAGTGGCTCCCATGTGGGCTGCAGGAAGGCCCCCTTTGGTGTGGTGTTGTGTGTGTACCCCGCACGCCCGAGGTGGGAGCATCAGAGACCCCCAGGCATCGCCCCGGCCCCTCCCT
Source organism: Phocoena phocoena (assembly GCF_963924675.1). Lineage (NCBI taxonomy): Eukaryota > Metazoa > Chordata > Mammalia > Artiodactyla > Phocoenidae > Phocoena > Phocoena phocoena. The sequence goes on from NC_089231.1 coordinate 50,844,766, forward strand.
CCCGAGAGCATGTCCAGGCCCCCTGCTACCCACCACCGCAGCTCTGAGCTCAACCCCGTCCCAGCCCACCTCCAGCAGGACGACCTCACGCCTGCTGCCCGGCTGCGGTGGGTCCCCTACCCCCATTCATCAGCTCCTGACCACAATTTCCTCTGTCACCTCAGAAATCATAGTTTCTTCCTGGTGCCCTCCCGAGTTTTTCTTTCATCTGTCTGAGAACAGTCCATCCCTGCTAATAAATCAACCAGAGGGAGGAAGGAGAGCATCTCTAGGCCTTTCATCTTCTCTGGCACCGAAAAAGCAGTTCTCACCTACGCAGGTACAACCGGCTGTCACCACTGCCTATATTATATATAGCCTGTGCTGAGAGCTTGCTTTTCTGCCCTAAAGCCCATTTCTTAGATCTCCAGATAAGCTAACAGTCCCTCCTGGTTCCCTCTGAAAATTCCCCAGCAAAACCGCCAGCAACTGCATGCTTTCTGGACTGCTGACGTTGTTCCAGGGTCAAGGGTGTGCCGGGGAAGGCGGCTTCGGAATATACTATACACTGGTGATCCCATTGGTCCAAATCTTTTATCAACTGCATCCTCTCACTACAAACCATGCCAGGTGATTGATTATCTGACTTTGTGTCCTCAACAGCATTGAGAAGTGGGGAATACCATTAATTTGGCCCCCTTTTTGGTTTTGCCATTGATTTTATTTAGGAAGTCGAGGCTTTCTATGTTTATTTTATGGTTCAAGAGATTATGGACAAAAACACCAACATACATAAATGATGAATAATTATACTAAAAGGGTATAAGTAAGGTCTGGATTCAGTAAGAGCCACAAAAGAAAAGAAAAACACGGTGGTGAAATGAATAAGACACAATAATTGTGACAGTGAGAGTCAGGGTGAGAGAAAGAGACTCAGGGTATTCTAGTTCACAGATGACAGCTGGGTTCATTTTAACTGAAAGCCCTGTACTTAAAATAGGAATACATACTGAGGACATAAAAATTATTTGATGGGAGAGTTCAATTTGGCCATTCTAAAATCGTTGAATAGCTATAAAATTATGTTCTCTATTCAAGTGAGGTTTAAAAACTTGAAGAAAACAAGTCTTTAAATACTGTAATTGTTAGTTATTCAGGTTGTACAGTGTATTTTACACCAAATTATAGTAATGCTGGGCCTTAATCGTGCCACGAGTCTAACTTTTTAGCAGTTTTCATTTGGCATAGATTAGAGAGTATTAGTGGGGCCCATATGAGCTTCTGTAAATCAGGAGGAGATCAAACGAAATGGTCTTGGGGCAGGAACTCTGCTCTGGGATGTGTCTCTAACTATGATCCAGGTCACAGGTTGGTGGAGAAGAGCCACCCCCAGGAGCACAGAGCATCAGGGGACCCCAAGAGGTCTTGGAGCCCTGTTCCCAGCGTTGCTGTGAGGCTGCCATGAATGGGCTTCGCCATTCAATTATAAGCAATGCCGGCAACAAGGATTCACATCCACTTGTCACCAGGAAGGTTTTAACACCAAGGTCATTATACATTTAACCATAACTTTCATTTAACAGCCCTTTCCAAAAGAGCAACTCTTTGCTGGAGAAACACATGCTCTAGACGTACGTCAGCAGGTCCAGGAATCTGAATTGGCGCCCAGGGAGAATCTGCTGGCAAAGTCGTGATTCTCCCCTCTTAATGAAAATCATCAGAGAGAGAGCCAAACCCGACTTCAGGCGCAGATCTGGCAGGATATTGACTGACCAGAGCACAGAGCCCTGGTGAAAAAAGAAAACAAAACCCAAAAAAGCGGAAAAAGAAACAACAACAACAACAAAACACCCAAAAAACTCAACTGTTTTTCTGTTCAAAATTTCCTAATAAAAATATATTTCAGTACTATTAAAAATTCAGTTTTAGTTAGTCTAAAAAAACTAAGCCTTTGGTTGCCATTAGAGAGCAGTATTTTCTATGAACGTCTATGGATGATTCCGGCAGGAGTGGGGTGGAAACAGTAGTCTGTTAGGGAAGGTTACATGAGATGCTGTTCATCTTAACAGGGGGCTTCACTCTGTGAGGTCTGGCCATTCAAAGGGTCCCCTCTTCCCTTCCCCACTGGACCCACCCCCTCCTACAGCAGGGAGGATGGGGGCAGCTTTTGTTAGTATGATACCTGCCATTCCTGGTATCGTGTTGCCGCATATTCTTGATAAAATGAATCTTCTTAAAGTTCTTTGGTCTGGGCGAACCTGAGAGAGTACGACATCTGAAAAATAAAGCCATTTCGAAAACACAGTCAGTTGCCCGTGGACAGCTGAGACATCTCCACACAAAGACAGGAAGGAAAGACCAGACTCAAATGGTTTGAGTAACCCCAAGGATAATGAGGACTATATGGCTGGAAGCAAGGAAGCTTTAAAAAAAAAAACCCAACGACAGACAACTTCCTCGATAATACAGATAATAATTTATATGGGTCTCTGAAGAGCCAGCTAATGAAAACTACTGTCCTCAGTTACAATAACATAACCTACACGAATTCCAACGACATTATTTGTTCCTGTCATCTTAAAAAGAATCCTTCTGTATCAACACAGGTAATGGGAACAGAAAACTGTAAATTTAAAGAATCCAGAGGGGGAAAAAACACTGGAAAATTCAGTTTAAAAACAACCCTGAATCATTTTTCTTCTGTAGCAGGACTCTGGCCTGAATTACCTGGACTATTGCCTCAACATTCAACTTGTCTCTGCCTGGAAGTCGCAGCTTTACTTTGAATGAGAATCAGAGACTGAGACCCAGCTAGTGGCTGTTTGTTTTTTTTTTAAAGATAAATTTTAAATAAATATTTGTTGAACAAATTGACTTGGATTCCAATTAATTTTTCCTAGAATATACAACATGTGTTTGCACTACAGGGATAACAGAACAGACCACAGGCTGAAAAGATCTTATGTGTGTATATTTTTTCAAAGGTAACTGGCAAATTCTAAGATACACAACTGCAATAACAACTAGGAAAAAAGCAAAAATCCCAGCAACTGAGAATCTGAAGTTTGGTGTTGTATTGAGAAAGGGAGCAATGACTTTTCTGGTTGGGTTTTTGCTACCAAATATTTTTGTTTACCTTTCTGACCATGGACCCCGATGGCTGGCTCCTGGCATCAGACGTGGGTGCCTGAGACCTTATGCTTCAGAGAGTGAGTTCCAGAGAAGCAGTGCCCGGCTTCTCAAAACCACACTAAGGTCCAGGCCATCACCCGAGTTCATTCACTTCTGAACTTTGAGGCTTCAGGTAAGAGAATAACAAGATGACCCAACAAGGAGGTACAGTTGAGGGCAGGTGGGGTGTGTGGGCCCATTGGTGGCAAAGGATTAGGGAATGGGCAGCATCACAGACCTGCCTAGCAGCTTGAATCTTTACTCTCCTCCAAGGGCTTCCCTCAAGGGAAATTGGGGGATAGCCCTGGGCTGGGCTAGGCTAGGTGCACAGCTCCCAAACCCCCTTACCTGCCCTCAAGTAAGGGCCAGTCTTCCTAGAAGCCCTTTTCCAGAGAGTGCTGAAAATTATTGTTTTTCCCTTAAGAAACAGCACCTCATAATGTAATTTAACTTGAAAAAAATATATAGTAAAGTGAATGAGTGCAGGTCAAAGCAAAGACATGGTAGCAGGTATCTGGTGGCTTTCATCAGGAAAACGGGGCTCCCTGGGCCTTGGATCTGGAGGAAGGAAGCCTCCCTGTCATTCATGTCCATTCCACCGGATCAGGGTTCACAGAACACGGCCACAGCCTGAGTGGCCCTCCCAGCATCCACCACAAACTCACTACCAGCCCTAGTGACCTATCACTAGTAATATTTCAGATCTCTCCCTGGAAATGTTGTGAGGATTAAACGTGATGATTTCTACAAGAGCTACATACAGTGTCAAGTGACATGTTCAAATACAAATATTCACATTCATACATATGTACACACATTCATATACACATTTCAAGTGTGTGATTATTATTAAAACCTTTAACTACAAAGGATGCATATTTTGTTACTGTTTGCCTCCTGTATTCTGAAAACCACAGCCCTTATTAAGGGTCCTGAATTCTTGGTTTTAAATAGATTCTTTTGAAGATGTGCAGAGGGACTTCCCTGGTGGCACAGCGGTTAGGAATCTGCCTGCCAACGCAGGGGACACGGGTTCGAGCTCTGGTCCGGGAAGACCCCACATGCCGTGGAGCAACTAAGCCCGTGCACCACAACTACTGAGGCTGCGTGCCACAACTACTGCAGCCCACGCGCCTAGGGCCCGTGTTCCGCAACAAGAGAAGCCACCGCAATGAGAAGCCCGCGCACCACAATGAAGAGTAGCCCCCGCTCGCTGCAGCTAGAGAAAGCCCACACAGCAACAAAGACCCAACACAGCCAAAAATAAGTAGTATAAATAAAAAAATAAAAAAAGAGACATGCAGAACCCTGCCTGAGGGCACTTTGTAGATGCTTCCTGTGGACCTCAGGAAGGGTTTGAATAGGGAAAATCACCCACTAATCCCCCTCCCTACTCCAAGCCTCCGAACCCAGATTCAGCCTTCTTGGGGTCCAAGAAGATTCAGCCTCACTCAGCCTTCCTGGGCAGCTCTCTGGAAGCAGACCAGCACCTCAGACTGCCTCTGTTCTACCTCCAGAATGACTGTTAGAGTCTGCAGGCCACCCAAGGTCCCCAGTTGTCTCTCTCACACACAGCAGAAGGTTCTAGAACTATGTAGTCACTGGGGAGAGGAGAATCCTCGAAGGCATAAATGTGTGCTATCGTTGGTTGCTGGACCGTTGTTCAGGAGCATCCTCACATCCTTACCCAGCTTCCCCCCAAAATGCAGAGCTTCCTGGGTCCCCCAGTCTGAGGGCAGTGGGCTAAGAGCTAGACTGTGAGGATACCTTCCTAAGACCCTAAGCTGCTCCCTGCCTCCACACCTGCAGAAAGAGGTGCTGTAACCCTCAGGTTTGGGCACAAAATCTCCCAGCCTTCTGCTGAAACCGGAAGTTGGCAAAAGGGGCACAGGTGGCTTTCGGCACCAGTAATTACTTAATGGCACGGCAGCCCGCACACATCAACTGAGACAGGCTGGAAACTGGGGCAGGTGGTGACGGCTGCCGCATTTGCTGCAGCTGAACTGAGGTCTTTCTGGACATCTAACAGAGACATCCTAGGTCCTTATTTCTGGGATACCAGGTAACCACCAGGCAAAGTGGAAAACCCCAGTCTAAAGCCTCTCATTGCAAATGCTCAGTCCTTGGAGTTCAAGGTGGATACAGGAAACTAACCTGTGATGTGCAAGAGAAAGGCAAGACTTTTAAACAGATAACAGAGGCGCTTTCTTTCCATACCAGCATCCAATTCTAACTGCATATGCTACTGATATAGCCCTTCGATCAGCAAGTTGTTTGTTGTCTTGTGATTTTTTAAGCATTCAGCCTCCACCACCCCCCACCTAAGAAACGCTTTAAGAGAATTGTGGCATTAACAACAATTGCCAAGGAAACTGGAAGACTAAGCACTCAGGTTATGGCAGGTTAAGCAAAGAAGGAATTAATTTCAAAGCCATCTGCATTGACGTGTAAAAATACCCATTTAAAACCATACATTTTAAGTGATGTAAAATTAAATTAGGATAGAATTAAACTGAAAACTAATTTAATGAAAGATTAGCTCTTTCTTCTTAGCACTGATTATAGGATACACTTAATTATGCAAAAGGTTTTTAATAGATTCCTTGGAGCCGTTTGTTCTAGGTGCTGAGTTTAAAAGCAAGTTGGGCTAATAGCCTTCCGCCCCCCCCAGTTCCCAAAACACTTCAGCAGCATTACTGGTACATTCATTTCACAGAATCGGGGAGCTGGAAAGGACAGAGATCAGCTGATCTGCCCCTCCCATTTTACAGGTGGGAAAACCGAGGCCCCAGAGTAGGTAAATGAATTTCCAAAGCCACATAACCAGTTGGTAGAAGAATCAGGCCAAGAATTCAAGTCCCCTGACTCCCAAACTAATGCCCCTTCTGCTATTTTTATTTCTTAGGAACAAGTAAGTTTCTAAGTAAATATCAGAATTCTTTATTGAAGTATAGTTGATTTACAGCTTTGTGTTAATTTCTGGTGTACAGTAAAGTGATTCAGTTACATATATATACATAAATATATATATATATATCCTTTTCCATTATGGTTTATTACAGAATATTGAATACAGTTCCTTGTGCTATACAATAGGACCTTGTTGTTTATTTTATAATAGTAGTTTGTATCTGCTAATCCCAAACTCCTAATTTATCCTTCCCCCGCCCCCTTTCCCTTTGGTAACCATAAATTTGTTTTGTATGTCTGTGAGTTTGCTTCTGCAGTAAATATCAGAAATTTTTCAATTAAAAAAAAAGTCCATTAGGGAAAATAAGGACTTCTTAAACTGCCAACTCCCTTGGTTTCAGACTTACTTTTTAAACTTTACATTTACACAAGATTTGTTGAAAATTAAGTATAGCATTCTGTAAGTAAGGGTTGGATGAAGTTACAGTTAAGGCAGATAAGCCATTTTTACTCTGCCCATTTGTGCTACCACAGGACTGAGGGGTAGAGGACCAGCCTGGGCAGATTCTGAAAGGAGGGTACAGGGGTGATGGGGCCCATGACCAGGAACACAGCGCCCAGCTCCTTCTCTGGCCCCCCTTTACTACCTGGAATCCCCGAGGTGACATTTTAGAGCCTGTGACCTTTTTTTAACCTGGTTTCCTTGGTCACAACTACCATATTGCTCGAACGACCACGGCCCCTCGCATCCTCTCCAAACTCCAGGGCCTTTGCAGTTCTGTTCATTGATTGGCATCAACTGTACTCAAATGCCAAAGCCACTCGGTGCCACCTGAGAACATTTCTCCCTGACGCTCGCTGATTACTTTGGGCCACTTAACAAAGACTGACAGAAGAACACTTGTACCCAGGCCACGTGGATCACACAGCCACACACCATCAGCCTTAGATGGTCCCAGAGGGTATGTGTGTTTTCAAAAAGACTTCAAACGTGGAAATCGGACTGTCTGGCCCTGACTTTCTCTTTGGAATGATGTCGGTGATGAGATTCACAGTCACTGATGCTTCCAATCAGATCCCAGGCCTAGCCTGTCTATGCTCCACCCTTTATCCAGGTGGTCTGTGGACAAGACCCGTGACCTGGGGGTGAAACTCCAGTCAGGGAAGGAGCCCGCTCCAGGGGGAGACGCCTCCCTCCACCTCAGCATCCTCCCAGGCTCAAAGGGAGGAGCCGGGGACTCCCAATCCCTGGCCAGCAGCCAAAGCATGCATGAAGGGTGCAGATGGGGGTTCCCGTAGAAGCTGGTGCGAGGGCATGAGAGCACACACCCCCCCCTCGGCTCTGCCCCTGCCAGGCATTCCCTGTAAAGCCACAGCGTCCCACAAGGTCCCGTCTTGCCTCAGCTCCTCCTGCACAGCCAGCTCAGCTGGGGCTGCGGTGAGGGCTGCAGGGGACGCAGTGTGTGTCTCCTGAACTCCAGGAGGGCCAGGTGGACCGAGGCGAAGATTAGAGGAAGGAGAGCTGCCAGTCAGAGGCCCGGCACAGCTCAGCAACTGCTGTCACCGAGAAAAAGATGCTTCGAAAGCACTTTTCTAATCCGGAGGGAGAAATGGAATGCTTTCAGCCCCAAGGGAGCACTCACAGCTGACCTACCTGAGCTTCCCAGCACCTGGCTTTGGAGGAACATCGTGGCACCTGCTAATGAACTCGAGGACTGTGATTCCTGTGTCCCCGCGCCTGAGAAAGCCGGGGCAAGGGACGCGCTCTTCTTCATTAAGCAGCAATTTTCAAGAGGAACAGGTTACCGCACCTGAACTCACATGCAAACTGGGCTATTCTGATACGTAATTGGGATTTCATAGTGTTCTAGTTCTAATGTTCCAAAGGGCTGGGGTTTCCAAACAGAGTCTGGAGATCTGATTGTCATTTTTAGAATTTAATTCTGTAGATCAAAAACTAAAAAAAAAAATTCAAACTTTGGCCGCCACCTAGTATCGCAGGCCATACACACACACATAAGTGCAACCCGAAAACTCACCTCCGTAGAGGGGCGTTCTCCTCAATATCTTCCAGGGTCTCCAAGGATGATCTCTGGGAGATGAGGCGACGTCTGCAGAGAGAGGGAAAAAAAATCTAGGAGTTAAAACTGCATTGTGAAATGGATCAGGCATTTCTATAAAGCTAAAACTGTTCTAAAAAATTAAGTCCACTAAGAAAAAAATCAGGCAAAAGGTGTTTTAAGAGGCTGCCATACTCCCAGCCTGTACCCTGAATGCCAAGCCCATCTTGCCTTGCCGAGTCCTGAGCTTTCTCCCTGGTTGTAGGGCTGCTCTGGTGATTAGGAAAGTGATGGATACTTTTTATGTTGCCTAAAACCAACAAAAGATAAGGTGCCTCTGACAGTGTATAACTTTGGTACTGTGTGCCCTTTTTCTAAAGCATTAGATAGTACTGTTAAGTATTCAGATATCAGTGGTCTGAACCAGCTTTAGCTGATAAATATTAAACATTAAAACTGTACTAAATAAAATCTCAAAATCATTAGGAGGCAAGAAAAAACTTATGGTCTCTGGGCCATAATTTCGAAAGCAACTAGAAACAAGGCAGACATTATTCCCCTGGGAGAATTTCTCTGAGACCAGTGAGAATTTATATCAGGGTGTGATTAGGCAAAACACAAACTCTTTCCATCTGCTAAAGAACTGCAAACCACCTGCCCAAACCTCCTCAATCTAGTTTCTTTCGTCAGACTGAAATAAGAATGGGTCCTAGTTAATTGAGAATATCTGGTACAGGGACCAGGCGGGATGGTGGTTGGTAATTTTATAGCAAATCCGTGTGAACAAGGGCCATCACTTCATAGTAAATGATTTGGCGGAAGGGTGGTGTGGACAGAAAAATATCTGATTGGGTCTTTACCTTGGAAAAAAATGGGACTAAAATTAGAAGACTATGTCTATTTTGTGTTCATTTGATAACATTTAGGTTAAGAACATGCAATTATAACCATGTTCTAATTTGTTCTAAAGAATAAAAAAATGAAACAAATGTTTTTTGCTTTGTTCTGTGTGTACTTTTTCTGACCAACCACACTGATACCTTTTCGCTTCGTGTTTTATTTTTAATAAGACAATCAGAAGGGTCATTTTTGCAAACCATTCGAGGGCTTCATCAATTTTCCCAGAGCCTGTCTTCACGTTTTGACAGTCAAATCCTTTCTAAAACACTCAGCACACACCTCCCTGCTTCTCTCTCCAGTGAGCCTCGTTTGTCCACATGTGAGACCCAGGAGCTCTCCAACATCACCTTCACTGTCTTCATGACACACTGACCTTCTGCAGTTTACTCTGTAATTAACTCATGTTAAACTTCCATTTCTGTAATATGGTATTGTTAGCGTTCCAGCAGTCAGTCAGACCAGGGAGACACTGGTCTTACCTGATGGGGTGGGGAACTGATTTTATAGGTGGGGATTTGAGAGGTGGCCAATTCATGAGTAAGTAGGACTCGCCTGTGCAGCCCCCTAAGTCCAGGGACTCAGCACGCCAGGACCCCTGTGACAACACCTGGCGGCTGTGGCTTTGAAGGAAGTGTCCAGGCCATCGTGAGGCACAGCCCCCTAGGTGCCAGGTCTGGCTGGGACGGAGTCCCAGGCTGGGCCGGGGACAAACCCCCAGTTAGTCACACTCCCACCCAGTGTAGCTCTCAGATATAGGTGTCCCCATGCTCCCCATCCAAGGGACGGTATGATGCTACATGTGTGCTGGGTCAGACAGACTCAGATTTCCGTTCTGGAGTCTGGAGGCTCTGGGACCTTAGAAAACTCCTTAATCCTTGAGCCTCAGTTTCCTCACCTATGACACGGGAAGTAAGAGTAAGTAAGAAACAAAGAGAGGGCTTCCCTGGTGGCGCAGTGGTTGAGAGTCCGCCTGCCGATGCAGGGGACACGGGTTCGTGCCCCGGTCTGGGAAGATCGCACATGCCGTGGAGCGGCTGGGTCCGTGAGCCATGGCCGCTGAGCCTGCGCGTCCGGAGCCTGTGCTCCGCAACGGGAGAGGCCACAACAGTGAGAGGCCCGCGTACCGCAAAAAAAAAAAAAAAAAAAAACAAAGAGACATGAAGTCCTTGGCGCAGGACAGTTAATGACCAGGAGCTCCTGGGATTTTGATTGTTACTCCAGTTTCCTCCACTGGGGCTGCAGCCTGACCTGATGCCCTCCCCGCTCAAACGACTGGGGTCAGCCTGGCTGTCCCAGCTCTGGCCGCTCCTCCAACCCCTGCCAGTGGCGAGGTCACTCCCAAATGCCTTGTGCCCGAGCCAACCTGTGACACGTGCTCCTTCCACCCCTACACCCCCTCCGAAGCAGAACTAACTTGGTGTCACCTTCGCTGAGGCACTGGCCACCCAGGCCTCCGTGCACCGTTCTTACTTAATACCAATGTCTCCTCTGCAGCTGTGATTAAGATATTTACTCTGTTTACCTGTGGATAATGTCCTGAGTTCCCTTTTTCATTTTTTTTTCTTTGTTTGGCTGCACCATGCAGCAAGTGGGATCTTAACTCCCCGACCAGGGATCAAACCCTCAGCCCCTGCCGTGGAAGCGCGGAGTCATAACCACTGGACTGTCAGGGAAGTCCCTCTTCTGAGTTTTAAAATCAAAAGTGAAATATTAATTTAAGTATGCACCCCTAAATTGTCATTAGACATAACATAGTCACAGGCAGAAATAAATGTATGGGTTTCAGATCCTGAAAATCCCAACAAATCCTGTCAAACTTTGAGCCTTCCTCTGCAGGTGAATGCAGAGGCACCTGTCACCTCTGCATTTTCAGGTGACAGGTAAACAGACATTTAACATTTGGCTCAATCTGCAACCGAGGTGACTGCAGCAACTGTGCAGCTTCAAGCTCTCCCTTCCTTCAATTATCGTATCAGAGGTCCCCCGGGAAGCTCTGTGGTTGGCTCCCTGGGCAGTGAAGATACAACCAAGGCCGCAACAAAGGCCAGGCAGGCGCATCCTGTTCTGCCCACCCACCCGGCCAAGCCTGGCCTGCTGGGACCACAAAGCTGATCCCGGCTTAACTCTTGTCCTCAAGGAGCTCATATTCAAGGGGGAATCCATGGGACCACCAGCAGGGAATTCCCTTAACAACCCCTCAAGCTCCTCTGGCATTTGAGGCTGTCTCCCTTTCCCACCCCAAGAAGAGCACGGCCAGCCCTCCAGCTGAAAATGTGTCCAAATGAACCCACGGAGGACACATGAGGCCCTGCCAGGCGCCCTGGGGCCCACAGGCTCCCGTCCAACATTCAAACCAGGGGGTTCACCCTAGAAAACTAGGCCAATTCATAAAAGCACACAATCTGACAATTCCTCCATCTAAAACCCACATCCGGCAATTCCTATGCTGGAAAAGACAGATGCTATTTGGAAAATAATCAAATTAGAATACATCTTTCTATATATTTATAAGGATTTATTTTCTAAAAGCCAGTACATTTGATATTCTCTTCATGAGTTGAACAGATATAGATTCTCTCCCTCTCACACACACAGAGGCACTTAAGGTCTGGATTCCTTAGAGGGAAAAAAATTCAAAACCCAAATGCCCACCTGTTCCTTTAAATTTAGCAGATGTGTGCTTCCCTTCTTCATGAACAGAACTAAGCAACATATTCTTTGAGATGCACATATAGAGCTTGGAAAGAACTACCACGGATCATTGTAAAGAAACTGTCATATGGTACCAGAAAAATGAAGATGCGATGCCTGCCCTTCCTGCCACGAGGGCCTGCCCTGTGGTGGTAGCTTATCTCTGCCCCTGCCACCCTGCTAAATCCTTCCAAGCTGTGTAGTAACCTTTCCCCTTACCTTCTATCTTCAGAAAGCCCACAGTGGAAGGGAAGGCTAAGGGCGGGTGGCCCACCTTCACCAGGCACTTTTCACCCCGTTATCTGTCTCATAAACCAAGTCCATTACTGTGCAGACTCCTTACCATTGGGCACAGTTAACAAGCAGAGGTCTTTGAATAGTTTAATGACTGATAAGGAATACTTAGCCTTGGGCCAAAACAGCATGCCCCCTCATTAACCAAGAAGACATTCAGTAAGAGCCCAAGTGTTATACATCGAAATCACTAAATGAAAGATTGAGTCCTCAGAATTCAGGGTTCCCCATCTTGTCTGACAATTATAATTTGGGTCCTTCCATACTGGCCACCAACACTTCTGAGGCCGATGTGGTTCACATTCAACACTCATATGTAAGTCAGCCTCCCTAAAGCCCCCAGACTCAGTTTAGAATACTACCCTTTGAATGTTGGACTCTGCCTAGGCAAGGAAATTCTAATCCATGACAAGGCTGCCTATCTGGATATACCTACTTGGACCAAATGAATCCACTTATCATTAGGGCTAATGGTTGATTGTGGCGTAAGTCACCGAGCGGTCCTGGGACCCAGGGCTGGTCACAGTGGGAATTATAGCAGCAGAGCCTCACCAGAGTGGACTCTGGGCTCACTAATGTCCCTGCTGACCAGTGAGGCTGGGGCAGGGCCATCCTAGCTCCAGCTGGGCCCAGGGTTTAGGACGGTGATTTAGGACCAAGCTGGGATAAAGAAGGTGACCCCCAGCCTCAGCATTGGTGTCAAACAAGTAGGTCGAGTTGGATCAATGCTCTCCACCCAGGGAACATTAATAATCTCTGGGGGAAAAACACAAGCTTTGGGAGCAAGAAAGGACCCTGACCATCTGGGCCAACCATTCCTACCCTCACAAAAAGGCAATTTAGCTGTGTGGTTCCCCCCATGGATGGAGTCCCCTTCCTGGCTGTCAGGCCGCTGGAGGGCAGGGTTACCTCTTCACAGACGTGAGGGAATGAGGGCCTCACGGATCCCTCAGTTACACGGGGGATGGGCCAGCTGAGGTCATAATTACTTCAGATCTGTTCTAACAGTTATTATGACCAAAAAAAACCCAAATAAAACCTCCAATCATAAAAATAACTTATAGCCGCGAGACACCCACAGACTTGTAATTTTTTTTTTTTTTTTTTTTTTTGCTGTACGCAGGCCTCTCACTGTTGTGGCCTCTCCCATCGCGGAGCACAGGCTCCGTCCGGATGCACAGGCTCAGTGGCCATGGCTCACGGGCCCAGCCGCTCCGCGGCATGTGGAATCTTCCCAGACCGGGACACGAACCCGCATCCCCTGCATCGTCAGGCGGACTCCCAGCCACTGCGCCACCAGGGAAGCCCCCGGACTTGTAATTTATTTGCTGTGTTACTTGGGTCCTGCTCCCACTGACCACGTCACCTCCCTCCCCCAGACAATACTGACCACTCCAGCCAGTGAGCTGCTCAGGCTCTCCTCACCTGCATAGCCCCAGGGATGGAAGATGCTCAGTAAACAGCAGGGACTCAATCAGGGCCGGTTGAATAAACTAATGAAGTCCACCATCTGCCGGTGGCTGTTTGGGATTTTCCCAGAGAGCACCAGACCTTCCACTCAATGCTTTTCTATACACAATTATTACTGGCTCTTCTCTATTCAATACACAAGGTCCCAATCTGATCACCAGGAGCCCAGAAATCATCCTCAGAAAGCTTCCCATTGTCTCACTACAGCGAGAAGAAGAGGGAGGCAGAAGACCCTCATCCTGCAGGGCTGGGGTGATTGGGTGGGCAGAAGGGCCAGGGCCCCCAGCACAGCTCAGCGGTTCACAGGCAGAAGGCATGATCCGTTTAAAATGGATTTCTTCTGTTGGAGTTTATTAAACATTCATCTTTCCAAATGGATTTCCCCCCCCTGCTTTTGTGACTATAAGAGTACTATGTTCCACTGTTTAAAAAAAAAATTCAAATTAGGAAACGTGTAAAGTAGAAACTGAGGAAATGACCTGCAAACCCCAGGGCCCAAAGAGCACCTTCTAAGAGTTTAGTGTATGTCCTTTTTGACTTGTTCCTATTTCCACATCAACTTATAAATGTGTGTGTGTGTGTGTGTGTGTGTGTGATTGAAACTATGAAAAAGACAAGAAGAATTTGCTTTTTTAAAACCAAAGGCAACAAGGAAGAGCAACCCCCCATGGGGTGAAGCTGGAACCTGGCTCCACTGTTGGTGACATGTGCAGTGTCTGAGCAAGATATAAGGATGGGATCTCAGAGAGACAGCTGCCAAGAGAGAATCCGGCATCCTTCCCAGGCTGGGAAGCAGCCCCCGGGGCTGGGTACCCTGTTCTCTGGCTCCGGACCAGCAAGTGAGGAGCAGTGAGCACAGAGGGGCTGTGCTTGATTGCTTGCAACACCAGCTAGGAAGAAGGGGATCGAGGACCACCGGTAGGATTAGGGCTCCAAGCGCACCGCCGAGGCTTGGTCTGATGCCCGCAGGTCCAGCAGCCTTCCCCACGCTGAGGTGCAGATGCGGGAATGGTGGCCTGAGATCTTTCTGGGGGCTGGAGGACTATCTCACTACCTCAGGTAAAAGAGGTACTGCAGGCAAGGAATCAGGGCTGGACAGCAAGCAGTCCCACTTCAACCTAGAGACCACGGGAGTCTTCATCCCTCAGCCTCCTTTTCTGACTCAGAGTCACAAAGCTTCCAAGGTCCCAATCAGGGCCCAGCAATAAAAGGTGTGAGGATCACTAACCTAGAAAGCAGAGCTGGCCTTTTGAGCAGTTAGGAAATCCCTTTGCAAATGTCATAAGATCCCACCCCCTGGTTCGTATATCTCACGTACGAGGGGAAGCTCACTACTTCAAGAAGCCCTAAAGAGAAGAACCACTATGTATCTAAGAATCGTACTTTCACTGATACAGCTTTTGTGAAAAGTCTCGTTTTCAAATACCAGGCTTCAAAGTCAAATGCTAACATCCCCACTGTTCTTTCCTTCATTTCTCTAAGGCAGCTTCAAGTTGTTGAGGTCACAGCACCAGGAGCTTGATCTCCAGATTCAGCAACTAAGTTGTGATAACTCTGGTCATGATTTGGCAAATTTTAAAGCCAGGATTCCAGATGCTCCTGTAGCAGAAGTCAAATCAGACTGTGCTCCTTGAAGAAGCAAACTGTTTTGCACCAATACATATGTGTTCACAGATGAGAAGGAAAAGTCAGCTGTCCCCTCTCAACAGAAGCTACAGTCTGAAAGCAAAAACGGCCTTGGCTTCAGCCTGAAGGTGTGTTTGTTAGGTGCATGCTCGGTTCTGCTTTCCACGATCTAAAGCTTCATCCAGCAGCAAAGGTGCTGAAACTGAGTGAGGCCCTACCTTGCTCACCTGGCAACGGCTGGTTGATAGACTGTGGAAGAAATCCCAGAGGAGAGCTGTGGAATCTGACATAGCAGTGGCGCACTGGCTGGGCCAGGCCACCAGGCTGGGGTGACTGCAGAGCACCATGCCTGGACCAGTCAGGTCCTGCAATGCCACTGAGCAAAGAGCACACGGCTGATTTGCTTGTGCAGGAAGAAAACCCTCTCCCTGTGGCAGCATGTGTGTCTAAAGGCAGATCCATACGCAGAATACGGATGGACACAATTCACACACCCCCAGCGGTCACGGAATTTTCCTTGTAAAGGAAGGAAAATAGATCATCTTTAAGAAAAGAAGGGCTGCGTGGATCAAGAAACAGACAAAATGCTAGGAAACTGATTTTGAATCTGGCTATATTTTAGAGTCTCTAGCTGATAATCTGGCACAGAATCGCCAAGAATTGCCAATCAGCTTGTTCAAATAAGATCTGTTTCTACATTAAAAAATATCCAGCCATTTATTTCCTATTTTTGCAAACATTTATTTATTAATGATATATCAAGTAACAAGCAGCAAGCTGGATGCTGAAATACAACAGTGAAAAACGTAAACACTATCCCTCCCTCATGGAGTTTAAATTTATGGTCAGGAAGACAGACACTGAACAAGTAACATAATTCTAGTTGTGAAAGAGATTAACACAAGGGAGGAAGAAAACAAACTACCTATGATACTGTGGGGCTACTAGCAAGATACATTTCAGTTATTTGTAAACATACTGAGCTCTTGTTTCCGCATGTGTGTCAAGAACTTCCCTGGTGGCACAGTGGTTAAGAATCTGCCTGCCAATGCAGGGGACACGGGTTCGACCCCTGGTCCGGGAAGATCCCACATGCCACGCGGCAACTAAACCGATGAGCCACAACTACTGAGCCTGCGCTCTACAGCCCGCAAGCTACAACTACTGGGCCCGTGTGCCACAACTACTGAAGCTCGCGCAGCTAGAGCCTGTGGTCCGCAACGAGAGAAGCCACCGCAATGAGAAGCCCGCGCACCACAACGAAGAGTAGCCCCCGCTCGCCACAACTAAAGAAAGGGAATGTGCGTCAACAAAGACCCAATGCAGCCAAAAATAAATAAATAAATAAATTTGAAAAAGAAAGAAAGCAACTCCGAATGTTTACAAAGAATACAGAGACACTCAGCTTGCCTGAGTCTACATTTGTTTCGAGGTTCTCATCAGACTCACCAAATCCTGGAAAACCAAGGTGTGAGGTCATCTT
Source organism: Phocoena phocoena (assembly GCF_963924675.1). Taxonomy (NCBI): domain Eukaryota; kingdom Metazoa; phylum Chordata; class Mammalia; order Artiodactyla; family Phocoenidae; genus Phocoena; species Phocoena phocoena. The sequence continues at coordinate 50,861,350 of NC_089231.1, forward strand.
AGCATTTAGGGCTGTGCAGAGACGGACTTGTTGGCAGGATTTAATGACTGGCCAGGTTTTCACTCCTCAGATGCCCCACTCCACCCTGCCCACTGTGCCCTGCTGATCTTACAAAACACCCTTTCCATCATGTCATCCCCTAATTTGAAGATCCACAATGATTCCCTCTGGGAACAAGTTCAAACTCCTCTGACAAAGGGACTAGATGGGGAGATCAGAAGACAGGGCAGACACAGCACACATGGCCATCCCGAAGGCACCTCCCAGTCTCCTGGGGCATCCCAGGAAATAGAGGGGCCACGCCAGAGCCACGGGTTGACACTGCCACATTCTAATTCCCCCTCAGCCTCATCCTGGAGGGAAGGGCCTGGTCCTGCAGCTGGAGGGAGCAAGTTGGGCCAAATGTGCAGAAGAAGAGAAACGAGGAGCAGGTGTATTGGTTGAAAAAAAAAATCAGGACCCAGAAAGGTTTTGGGTTTGTGTGGCCGATGAGATCAAACGACATTACCTTTGCAATAAAACATGCTGCATAGCCATGGGGGTGACAAGTGGGGCCCAGACCAGGGCAGGGTGAGGGTGGAAAGGAGACATGAGCAATGGAAAACCACTCAAAATTAAAGAATCGCCTTCATCCTGGAAACCAAAGAGCACTGTGGATTGAACAGAACCAATCCACGGAGTTTGGGGCCAACTCACGTATGTTCTGGGTGGGCCCCAGAATCAAAGGAATCAAATCCAGGTGTTTCTGTGAAAAGAGTGCCCTGAGCCAGGTGAAGGAGGGCGGCTGGGAACCCAGCACCTGGACCCGGAGTTTAAGGCCAGGACAGACCAGGTGTGGAGTGTGGGGGGGGAGGGGAGGGCACGAGTGAGCTTGAAGGAGAGTCAAGATTTAACTGGGAGAGGACCTCCTGGAGAGGAAGCAGCCGGACTAGCCCGGGAGGTTCAGGGTGGACTCAGGAGGGACCTGAGGAGGGACATACATACTTCACGGGAGCTGAACAGGATGGAACACCAGGCTTTGCAAGACATAGAGGAATTCCCTGAAGCAAAGTCTGGGAAGGAGCCCAGTAGGAGCCGGGAGCCAGACAGGCCCCTATCAGATGGCTGAGGTCAGTTCCAGGAGGAGGTGGCGAGACCCCAAAGGCCAAATGAACACGCAGATGGGTGGGCTGGGGCCTGGCACCACAGTGAGATGGAACAAACACGCGCACCCATAAGCATTTACACAGTGTTCCCTTCTGAATGGGAACAATGGAGGTGCAGGAACACCCGCCAGGGCACATGTGGGGAAGCAAGGTGCAGGCACAGTTGGCTGGAGACACTTCCTTAGACGGAGGCTGATTGCAACGGGTGCTGAGCCTTCCAAAGACCCACAAGCACCTGAGTCGTGTCAGATGGACCCTCGGCCTCCACTCATCTCCAGCCTCTTCAGGAAGAGTGGGTCATCCTGGACCCTCTTCTCTGTACTCAGGATGGGGCCTTCTCTTAAACAGTCCACCCTGACAATAGCCCAAGCATTGGTGACCTCACCTTTCCTTCCCAGTCATTAGGAGGACTTAACTGTTGCTTTGCAAGAATGCCTTTACATGCTGAAGACCTTTTAAGTTGTTAGACGGCAGAATGGGTGCCCTCTGTGTCCATATTCGGTGCTATGGGGTCTGCAGCACAAAGGCTAGAGATGGACGAGAAGAAGCCAAGCCCCGCCCCGGGAGGTGACCTCCTCTCCCCAGCTCCCCGGCCTTGAAGGGCTGAGATGTCAATGGGAGCTAATTTAATCAGAACGGCAGAGTCAGGTGGGGCTGGTTACTTCCCCGTTGGCATTTCACTGAAACTTTCAGAGGCTGCCTTGCAGCATAATCGCTCCCCTGAGTTTCTCCCTTGGTTTCCAGCTTGACCTTTCCCTGTTCTGAAGGGCCGTCTGTAGAAATGGATTCTGACAGCTCGGAAACAGCATGCAATTATTTATAGCAAATTCGGGATGGATGGGGTTTCGTCAATCTTTATTTTCTGCTTTTTCCGATTAACCACGGCCCACGCTCTGTCGCAGCTTATGGAAACGAAGACTAATCGTCCCTTGTCTTTCCAGCTTCAAGCATCGGCCTCCCTTTTCCTAACGAGGGGCCCAAATGATCTCACTCCTCTCTGGAAGCCTTTTTAGAATGCCTTGCTTCTCCTTGGCTGCCGAGGTTTATTCCCTTTATTGAAAGCTGACGGGGGTTGGGCACAGCTGAATCGCTGGCCTCACAAGGGGCTTATAGGGTAAGGAATGCCCCAGGAGTGACCAAATCTTAGTTCAAAAGAAAACTCAGAATCTGCTTCACCTGCTCTTCATCCAAATGCCACCATCTTCCTAAGGCACAGTGCGGTGCCACCTGCTCTGCGAAGCTACCTCTGACATTTTCTGAATTCCTACCTCATTTGGTATCTTTACTGTATTACGTGGAAATTTTGATATCTAGATATTTGTAGAATGATTGATTTTATTCTTATTACACCCTGTATCTCCAACCTGACTGCAAATACCTTGAAGAGATAACTATGTCTTCCCTTCTCTGAAACCCCCTCAGTGACTGGCACATTACCTGGTCATAGTAGGTGCTCAATAAATCCTTAAGTACAGCATGAACAACTGTCTGTAGCTACAGCCGGCACACAAAGGGCAAGGATGGATCTTAACTCCAGATTAACACTGCTCTGAGGGACTATTCTGAGACCCCTCACCAACCCAGCAGAGGCCCAAACCATATCAGGAATGAGGTCCAAATGAAAGCTGGGAGGGATCTCTGAGATCACCAGATCACCTGTGGTCAAACTTCTTCTGCACAGCAGAATGTTTTTTTTTTCAAACTAAATCTTATATCAAGTCTCCACATATGAAACAGATTAGAATAATTATAAATTTAATAAGTAACTTTTTTATATTCAAATGTATAACTCAATCACTATTAGAACAGTGAAGCTATTTTGCTGTACAAGCAAATCTGAAGTTATGGTGACATTTCTAGTCTGAGGTCAATCTCAGCATCTAGCTTATCTCTTTTGGTCTTGGTTGTACAGTATGGAGATAATCCCAATTGATACAGATAGGTAGGTGCCTACGGTAACCATTTTTAAACGTCTCAGGACCCACTTCAATTAAATAGATGTGGCAGGCGAAGCTTCGTTGCACGGAATCAACTTACTGTGGCCACATGTTAATTAATGCAAAGTTAATGTATTGACAGTCACCAGCATGACAGCTATGAGCACTACTGAGTTTGTACTTTTCCAGTTTTAAAAACACTTTATATATGTATATAAGTGTGTAACATACACATATATAAATTATACCTCAAAATGTTAAACACAGAATTACCCCATATGACTGGCAACTCCATTCCTAGACATAATCCAAGAGACATGAAGGTTATGCTCACACAAAAAGTCGTACATGAATGTTCACAGCATTATTTACAATAGCCAAGATGTGAAAACAACCTAAATTTCATCGACTGACGAATGGATAATAAAATGCAATATTCTTCAGCCATAAAGAGGAATGAAGTACTGATACATGCTATAAAACGGATGACCCTTGAAAACATTATGCAAAGTGAAAGAAGAGAGTCACAAAAGACCACATGGTGTATGATTCCAATTATATGAACTCCATAGAGGCAGAAAGTAGATTAGGGGTTGCCTAGGGTTGGGTGGGGGGAGCGGGAAGAATGGGGAGTGATTGCTAATGGCCACAGGGTTTCTTTTAGGGTGATGAAAATGCTCTAAAATTAGAGAATAGGGGCTTCCCTGGTGGCGCAGTGGTTGAGAATCCGCCTGCCAATGCAGGGGACACGGGTTCGAGCCCTGGTCTGGGAAGATCCCACATGCCACGGAGCAACTGGGCCCGTGAGCCACAACTACTGAGCCTGCGCGTCTGGAGCCTGTGCTCCGCAACAAGAGAGGCCGCGACAGTGAGAGGCCCGCGCACCGCGATGAAGAGTGGCCCCCGCTCACCGCAACTACAGAAAGCCCTTGCACAGAAACAAAGACCCAACACAGCCAAAAAAATAAAAATAAATTTAAAATTAGAGAGTAGTGATGGTTGCACAACTTCGTGAACATGCTAAAAACTGCCGAATAGTACACTTTAAATGAAGACTGTATGAATTATCTCAATCAAGCTGTTACAGTGATATCGAAAATCTATATATGTGGGAAACTACATTCTGAGAAAAAAATAGAGTCAAAATGAATCAACTGTTTGTGGAATTCCTTAAAGCCCTCGCTGAGTTCCTTAGTGCTCTATTGAGATAATACGATTATGAAAACTATGGATCTGGTTCCTTTCCTTTGACCAGACCTATGGACACCGAGAGCTTAGCTGACCTGCCCAGGCCAGGGCCAGATGGTCAGAAAGCAAGGACAGGGCCCAGATGATCTCACTGCAGAGCTGGCTCCTTTCCTTTCCAATGTGGCTTAAGCTGGCCCTTTCAGGGGGTGTTTCCAGCACTCGGTAACAGGAACCAGGTGAGCACAGAAGGCGGTGATAGGGGCACACTCACCACTTTCACCAGGGCCTCGTTTTCTCCCCCATCTCCCATGGGCATCTCCAGCTCAGCATCACCAACACTGCTGACAGACAACACGTCCGTCCCCTTTCTCCCTGCATCCTTGCAGGGCAAAAAAGGACCTCCTTACTGCACACATCAAGGTGGCATATTCGTTTGGAGTCTGAGACTTCGGCTTCCTTAACTTCCCATTTCCCTCACCTCTGGTGCAAGACACACTTGCAAACGAATCCCTTTTTATTAAAGGCTCATCCTGTTTTCTAGAGAGGAGAGAGCCTGGGAGCAACTTTAGGCCTCCAAGAGGCAAGAAGCAAGACAATACACCCTCTGAGGTGCTTCTGTCAGCGTCTGGGTAGGTAGTTTAATTTTTTAACAGCTCGTTTGGAGCCCTTTGAAAATATATTATTAGCACATTGGCCTCACCATATACCTAATTTAGCAACCATGGTTCTAATTACCAGGCTGTTCAGGAAGGGTTTCCAAAGTGAGTTTGCAGCCTGAGGGCTGTGCGGAAAACCACATGAATATTTACTTAGATGTTCCGTGGATTCAACTTATTGGATACTCTCGCGAAAGTCTAACCCAGAAGTCTGAGTCGCCCTTTATGCCAGGGCTTTGGTGTGATACCACGGGGTTATTATGGAAAATAATATATTCTTTTTTAATAGAAAAATATTTTATTGAGGTATAGTTGATTTACAGTATTATATTAGTTTCAGGTGTACAACACAGAGCTTCAATATCTTTATAGATTATGCTCCATTTAAAGTTATTGTAAAATATTGGCTATATTCCCTGTGCTGTACACTATATCCTGGTAACTTACTTATTTTATACATGATAGTTTGTCTCTTAATTCCCTACCCCTATCGTGCCCCTCTGTCTTCCCCTCTTTCCCATCAGTAACCACTAGTTTGTGCTCTGTACCTGGGAGTTTGTTTCTGTTTTGTTATATTCATTTGTTTGTTTTAGTTTTAGGTTCCACATATAAGCGATATCATACGGTATTTGTCTTTCTCTGTCTGACTTGCTTCACTCAGCACAATACCCCCCAGGTCCATCCACGCTGTTGCAAACGGCAAAATTTCATTGTCTTTTATGGCTGAGTTGTGTTCCATTGTACATATACACTCACAAATAATATATTCTTAAAAACTTCCAAGGTGGGTGATATACCATTTCCAACCAACGTTTCCACAAAGCAACAGACTAAAATCAATGCAATCAGCTGCCATTTTATTTTCCTAAGGATGGTCAGTGGTGTCATTCTTTAGGGCAGGATCCTTAAACTGGGGTCTCTGGACCTCTTAGGGGTTCTGTGCACCTTTAAAATCAGATGTAAAGTATGTGTGTGTGTGTGTCTGTGTGTCCATTTTCTCTCTTTTCTAAAAGAGAATCTATGAGATCCCAAGAGAAGATTAGAAACCCCTGTTATCAGGCAAAGAATGATGCTACCAGGGGTAGCAGGGGTGACAGGGCAGAGTCCTAGATCCAGTTCTGTCTCTATTACGTGACTTTAAGCAAGATGTCACTGTCACCATTATCAGTGTCATCAGCACAGATACAAATATTCACAGTCCTAGGTATTGGGGATGCAGAAAAGAGTAAAGAAATGTAAAACTCGGTTCCTGTTCTGAGTGTCATGACCTAGTATGCAGACAGGGCAAACACAGCTCTGAAACTTGTAGACTTTGGTCAAATACTCACAGGCCAGAGCTTGGAATGCAGGTGAGCTCTGAGCTGTGCCCCACTTGGCAGGGAGGCAAGGCTGAAGGGATCGTGGGGAACCAGAGCTCCATTGAGGGTGCGTGTAGAAGGTGAGTCTCTGTGGAGCCTTTGGCTCTGCTCAATGAGGGTCAAGCCCAGGTGGCTAGGGTTTCACTGGGTGGCAGGAATCTTGGAAAAAGCTGAGGGATGACAGTCAAAGCAACACCAAAGCAGAGATGAGGGCCTTCTCTGAAAATTGGGTAGATTCCTAAAGATTGCAGGAGAAATAATAACACTTTGATATATCGAAAGGAAACTAGAGAAAAGTGAAACAGAAGGACTTTATAAACCTTTACCAAGAGATGGGGGCATGAATCAAGATATGCAGGTCAGAGGAGAAGCCTGCACATATACTCTGGGAAGGTCCAACACATGTGAAACTGCCCCTCTACCACCTGGAACAAAGCTCGCCTGAACTACCAACTGTTGTGCATTCGAACGTCCATCCACCATTTACTAACTACCCACGACAAGGTGCTGGGGGATCAAGAATGCATAGAGCTCAGTCCCTGCCTTCAAGGACAACCTGATGGGGAGACACCTTCAGAGAGATGATTAAAAAGGAGAGTGCACGGATGGATGTGTTGTGGGAGCAACGAGGAGACTCGGGGAAGGCTCCCAGGGTGCCAGTGCTGGGACGGACCTTGGCGACCACTCATCCAGGTGAGGAGACCACGTACGGCCCGGCTGCACAGGTCACGTGTTAGCAAAGCCCCAGTTATGTACCATACCACCTGGCTCATCTCCAAAGGCAAGAGCAACCTCTGCCCTTCTTTGCCACCAAAACGTATCAAGGTTAAGAAGGCGGTCTTCACTGTTTCTCTACAACGCAGAGCAGCCCCTCAAACTGATCCCTGCTCAGCCTGGGAGATTTTGTTCCCGGATTTCAACACGTGTCCTTTGAAACTGAAGCTCGTCAAGCGTCAGAACAGGCAAGGCGCACCCTGAGGCTGGACTGGGCCTATTACATTGGCGCCAAGATTTAATGCCTCGTAATCATCAAGAGCCCACTTTCCCAGGTTCATAAAAACCCAGCAGTCAGGCTTCTGCAGTTAGACTAATAAAAAGCACAATGGGCATAAAGGGACCCAAGGCCCGTCCACATGCCACCCGAGAAGACTTGGTTATGTGGTCCTGGAACCCAGAAACACCCCTACTGCCCACCCTGCCAGAGGCCATAGAGAAGGCGTGGAAGGCGGCTGATGTCCATCCTGTACGCCTGAGACAGCGCCTCCAACAGCACCCAGGCTCTCGGGAAGGACATCAGACCAGACTGAAAGGCGGCAGGCCCTCGTCACCTGTTTCTCCATCATTCTGCGAACATTAGATCCCAAGCACTCTAACAGCTTTATAGATATCTTTTTTTTTTTAACATCTTTATTGGAGTATAATTGCTTTACAATGGTGTGTTAGTTTCTGCTGTATAACAAAGTGAATCAGCTATACATTATACATATATCCCTATCTTTCCTCCCTCTTGTGCCTGCCTCCCACCCTCCCTCCCTATCCCACCCCTCTAGTGGGACACAAAACGCCAAGCTGATCTCCCTGTGCTAAGCGGCTGCTTCCCACTAGCTATCTATTTTACGTTTGGTAGTGTATATATGTCCATGCCACTCTCTCACTTTGTCTCAGCTTACCCTTCCCCCTCCCTGTGTCCTCAAGTCCATTCACTATGTTTTTTTTTTTTTTTCATTCACTACGTTTTACAGACATCTTTGTGTTTAATTCTCACAACGCCCCTGCAAGGTGAGTACTATTCTGACTCCCATTTCACAGCTGGAGAAACTGAGGTTCCAACATGGTATGTAACTTGCCCAAGGCCCCAGAGCCGGGAGGTGGTAGATAAGGAACAGGGCAACTTCCATACTGAACACTCTGAGGTGGCACTTTGCAAAGGAGAATCATTCTTGGATCTCTTCCAGAACTAGCAGCTCACAACATTATAGAGGAAGGAGTGGGCTGTCTTCCACAGGAGAGCTGGGAGGGATGGAGGGCTGCTCAGGGATCCCTCCTTCCCACGGGGCTGGCTGTCCTATCAGGGCCACCGTCAAGCCCAGGCAGGAGCCACCTGCCCCGCAGCTGCCTGTGACTTCACGGTGGCTGGCTCTAATTAGGGGAAACCAACAGGTTTCAAAGGAGTCTCTGGAGAGCCTCTGCAGGTCACAGGCCGCTTTAAACCCCCTCATGTACTTATCTGAGCAACAGGACATCTGCCCCCATGGTCCTTTCAAATTCTGATGAGTTCTCCAGACGTTTGTTTCAAAAGAAGTGAAGCTCTAACAGTTTCTGCTAGGTTTGAAAGTAAAGCTCTTTTACTTCAAAGTGAAAGCTATTTTGCCAAAGAAATAAGGCAACTAGGTTGGAACGGTGGGTTCAAAAAAAAAAATTAACTTTGGAACCTTGGACTGGGTGTAGGGGAAGCTTCACTCTTGGAACTCTAAGGCCCCATTCACATTAGAAATAACTGAGTTTTTCTCACAGACTAGGCTTTTTTTTTTTTTTGGCCATGCCACACAATGCATGTGGGGATCTTAGTTCCCTGACCAGGGATTGAACCAGTGTCCCCTGCAGTGGAAGCGCTCAGTCCTAACCACTGGACCGCCAGGGAAGTCCCCTCACAGACTAGGCTTAATGTGTTTAATCATTAGATCAGGTCTTCAGGTGGCTGGAGCCTCGTGGAGATCCCATATCGTGGGCGCCTGTTGTGGGAGCCCTCTGGTACAGGTGAGAGCCTCATCACAGGGGGCGTGGAGAGGCCGGGGGCTGGGGGGCTCTTCTTCCAGGCTCAACTGTCGGCCCTATCTTGGACACAGCTTTGCTCTGTGCCAATTTCCCCCCCACCACTAAAAAATTTTTTTATTGTGGTAATATATATATAACAAAATTTACCATTTGAACTATTTTTTAGTGTACAATTTAGTGGTGTTAAATACATTCACACTTGTTGTACAACCATTACTACCCTCCAACTTAAACTCTGTACTCATTAAACACTCAGTCTCTTTCCCCCCTCCCCCCCCCCCCCCCCAGAAACCACCATTCTCCGTTCTGTCTCTGTGGATTTGCCTCTGCCAGGTACTTCATCTAAGTGGAATCATACAGTATTTGTCCTTTTTCACTGAGCATAATAATTCATCCGTTGCATGTGCCAGAATTTCCTTCCTTTGAATAGGAGTACAGACCACATTTTGTTGAGTTTCATCCATTGACGGACACTTGGGTTGCTTCCAAATTTTGGCTATTGTGAATAATGCTGCTATGAACATGGGTGGGCAAACATCTGTTCCAGTTCTGTGCCTGGATTTTTTGGGTGTGTTTTTTTGAACTCTGAAAGGGCAAACTGGCATCAGTCCCATCAGATGCTCCAGGGGTTGCCCCTGGGTGGCCCGGAGGCGCCTCAGGTGTGAAAGGAAGGGAGGCGGTCCTGGGAGCTGCCCACACAGAGGTGTCACCCAGAAGGCTGCCAGCCTAGCTCCAGTGTTTATGGGAGCCGGCCTGTTGTTTTTAAGCATGGGAATGAACGGAAGGGCACAAGCCCCTGCGTGCCTGTCTCCTTCCCCACCTCAAACACACCCTTCCCTCCATGGAGGCAAAGCTGCCCACTGAGCCCCCCAGGGCACACGTGGGCAGCTGGAGCCCTGGTGTGGAGCAGCCCCTTCCCCCCTTCCGTCTCTCTTGCCCCCTCTGCAGACGGAGACCCCTCCTTGCTCCCGTGGCATCCTGGACATGGCTCTGTCATTGCAGCTCTGCATCGTCCTGGTGGATTTTCCTGTCCGGCTCTCCTAGGTGACTCAGGGCTCCCTAAGTCCAGGACTGACTCATATTAGGTACATAATAAATACCTGTTGAATGTTGGAACAAGCCAAAATAAACAGCTCCTCAAAACCCCCAAAACAGCCCCAAATGAACACTACACGAATTATAACCGACAGCATCTACCCAATGTGAGTTGCCTAAGGATGGCACCTTGCTAGCCTTCTAAAGTGTATTTTGAATGAGCTAATACAACTGCAAAAAAAAAAAAAAGAGAGACATCTGGTAAATAACACAGACCCTGAACTTCCAAACAACTTCTTGAAAAAATTGGCCTGCAGCTGGACCATCCGGAGCCCGAGGATTCTCAGTGGGGGCCGTAGGGGCCGTCCCAGGCTCCGTCTGTTCTGCAGCCCCTTTTCCAGACATGTGAGGGGAAAGATCCAGGAAGTCTCCCAAAGAAGCCTGGAAAGTTTTTGTTTTTTAAGTGGAAAAAAAAAAAATAGACGTGGAATTGAAATTACCATTAAGCAAACATAAAAATATGAAAGCACACTCCCAGGAGATTAGGGAAAATAATTTCCGCTGGTAGTGATCTTGAGATTAGTTTTGTCGAGTGAATCAAGCACCAGGCAGTGAGAAAGGGAATCTGGCTTCTATTTCTAGCTTCCCGCGCCCTGGTTCAGTCATTCAGAAATAACTTCTACTCCTTGCTTTTTCTACTTTAAAACAAGGGAAATGCCACCCTTCCTCCTCTGTCAGCAGAGAAATTGTGCTCCACACAGAACGCGCAGGATGCCCGGACTTCTGACACCACGGAGAGAATTCAATAAGCTCCCAGAAAAGCAGCCACCAACAGACATGTGCAGGATGCGATTTAATGACAAGAGGGGGTGTTCATAATGTATTACTGAGTGAAAAAAGGAAACTTGCACAAGTGGTATGTGCAGTTTGTTCTCTAGTATTAAAAAAGAGAGAGAGAGAACACATATCCACACCATAACCGATGTTAACTGACAGATTCTAACGCACCCATATCCACGCATGCCCTACAGCAAAACATGAACTGGTCATTTCTGGGTTTACGGGTAATTTAAATTTGTCTTTTTCTAAGTGCTTCACAAAGGTATTCCTTTTTGTTATCAGGGGAAAAATACATAGTTTTTAAGAAGAATGTATTCATATTATACACAGAGACATAAATATGTATGTGTGTATGCACACCGTGTATTCTGGGTGGTAGTAAAGAATCAACTGGCACCATTATTGAAGAAAATAGGTGGACGGGCAAGAAATAAAAGGCTGATAAGAAACGCCTTTGGATTAAGTGATTTCTTGGCCAGCTGCTTGCACACACATCAAAAAATCCCTAGAATTGCTTCTTTCCAGCAGACAGGAAATCACCCATTTCCCCTGAAATGTGAACTTTCAGGCACCAAGTCTGATGAGGAATCATTGCATTCAAACCAACCTTCCCTTTCCTTTCGTAAATCACCTCTAAATGAGAGATTGCTTCTAGATAGGCGGGGAGTAAAGAGCAAAATCTTTAGAGTGATGTACACCCATGTTCAAAGCAGTATTAGTCACAGTAGCCAAAAGGTGGAAACAACCCAAGTGTCCATGAACGGAAGAATGGATAAACAAAATGTGGTGTGTGTGTATATATATATATATATATATATATATATATATATATATATACATACACACAATGGAGTATTATCCAGCCTTAAAAAGGAAGGAAACTTTTGACACGTGCTACAACATAGATGAACCTTAAGGATTTTATGCTAAGTGAAATAAGCCAGTTATGAAAGGACAAATACTACATGATTCCACTTATATGGGGCACCTAGAGTAGTCAAATTCATAAAGACACAAAGTAGAATGGTGGTGTCCAGGAGCTGGGGAGAGGGAGTAGTAGGGAGTTATTGTTTAATGGGTATAGATTGACAGTTTTGCAACATGAAAAGAGTTCTGGAGATTAACTGCAAAACAATGTGAATGTTTAACACTACTGAACTGTACACTTAAAAATGGATAAGAGGGTAAATTTATGGTGGGTTTACACTCTACCCGGTTTGGTTTATGGATGCAGGGAGCAATTTCTGGCACGCAGAAATCCCTCTTTTCCTGGGTGGAAGAAAGATAGAACCCGACCCTAGGAGTCAGTGCACCAAAATGTTAGCAGTGATGGGATTACACATGGTTGTACTGGTTACTTTTTAACTGTCATTCTTTTTTTTTTTTTTTGGTTGGTTTGGGTCTTTGTTGCTGCGTGCGGGCCTTTTCTAGTTGCGGTGAGCGGGGGCTAACTCTTCGTTATGGTGAGCGGGCTTCTCACTGCAGTGGCTTCTCTTGTAGAGCATGGGCTCTAGCGGCACAGGCTTCAGTAGTTGTGGCGCATGGGCTTAGTTGCTCCATGGCATGTGGGATCTTCCTGGACCAGGGCTCGAACCCGTGTCCCCTGCATTGGCAGGCAGGTTCTTAACCACTGCACCACCAAGGAAGCCCTATCATTCTTTTTTTTTTTTTTTTTTTTGCGGTACGCAGGCCTCTCACTGTTGTGGCCTCTCCCGTTGCAGAGCACAGGCTCTGGACGCGCAGGCTCAGCGGCCATGGCTCACGGGCCCAGCCGCTCCACGGCATGTGGGACCCTCACGGACCGGGGCATGAACCCATGTCCCCTGCATCGGCAGGTGGACTCTCAACCACTGTACCACCAGGGAAGGCCCCTGTCATTCATTTGTTTTTTTTGTTTTTTTTTTGTTTTTTTGGTGGTTCGCGGGCCTCTCACTGTTGTGGCCTCTCCCGTTGCGGAGCACAGGCTCTGGACGCGCAGGCTCAGCGGCCATGGCTCACGGGCCGAGCCGCTCCGCGGCATGTGGGATCTTCCCAGACCGGGGTACGAACCCGTGTCTCCTGCATCGGCAGGCGGACTCTCAACCACTGCGCCACTAGGGAAGCCCTGTCATTCATTTTTAACACAACTTTAGAGACAACTTTTCTGAAACACAGATTTCCAAAAAGCACCACTAAAGTGTTTTAGGAGAAAGTATGAAGGTAAAGTGAGAGTTGGTGGTTTATTGATTGATTGATTGGTTGGTTTTAATGTTCAAAGCAGGATCTTTATCACAGTCCACAGGCCAGTTCGAATTTACAAGGGACCTCCACTGACAAGGGGGTCTCAGGATGAAGTCCAAACCGGACATATGGCCCCTACAGAGAACATTTGGCGGGCGGGGGGGATGCGCATGCCCACCTCTCCCCCACACACGCTGGGCCTTCTGTTTTGATGGTGTCAGACAACAGATGTGCTCGAGGTCCCTCCTGGAAGGGCCCGCTGGACAGACGGACAGGCCACAAAGGCATCACACATGACAGCACAGGGCAGCACAGCCGTCCACAGCTCCACACACCGTGCACCTGGCATTGCACCTGGGGCAGAGGGTCTTGCAAAAGAAAACTGGAGGACAACTCTGCCTCTGTCTCTTCTCATTTCTCAGTTTCCTCTAGTAACCCACCCCCTATCCAAACAGCTATCTGAGAACCAACACATCTTTTTGAAAGTCCTCACTTGGGAGAATCTCCTTTTATTTAGATAATTTCCGTAGCCACAGACAAGAATTACCTGACAATTCTCTGGAGACAAGAATCCTAGCACCTGGTGAGGCCATTTAAACGGTGTAACTTGACAATGAGTTGAAAAAACCAGTCAAACCTTTATCATTTTCTCTACCTAGATTTCTAGGATGAGACAAAAATGGGGGAAAAAAATCACAAATTCTTCTGAGAATAGAAAGAGCCCTTGGAACAGCAGACCAATTCTAATCTCGCTAGGAGCAACTAACTTTTTGTCTGTGCATGTGTTTTAATTATTTATTTTTAAACTTCAACAGATGTCTTTTATAAGCTCACACGGCCAGGATCATCTGACCGGAATCTATTTAGCAGGCTATCTTGCACTGACGCCTTTCGCTGAATAAACACTGACATGGAAGAAAGAATCACTTGTTCACTGATAAAAGTGTATACGATGGAAAAAAACCATCTAGGGTAAAAGGTCTACTTGAAACGTGTCACAAAATACTTGCTTATAGGAAAGGTGCCCTTTCCCCTTAAGGAAATAGGAGTTTTCTTTCTCTTTAAAAAAATTTTATTGAAGTATAGTTGATTTACAATGCTGTGTTAATTTTTGTTGTACAGCAAAGTGATTCAGTTATATATATTCTTTTCCATTGTGGTTTATCACAGGATACCAAATATAATAGTTCCCTGTGCTATACAATACGACCTTGCTGTTTATCCATCCGATATATACTAGTTTGCATCTGCTAATCCCAAACTCCCAATCCTTCCCTGCCCCAACCCCCTTCTCCTTGGCAACCACAAGTCTGTTCTCTATGTCTGTGAGTCTGTTTCTGTTTCATAGATATGTTCGTTTGTGTCATTTTTCAGATTCCACATATAAGTGATATCATATGGTATTTGTCTTTCTCTTTCTGACTTACTTCACTTAGTATGATCATCTCTAGGTTCATCCATGTAGTTGCAAATAGCATTATTTCAGTCTTTTTAATGGCTGAGTAATATTCCTGTGTGTGTGTGTGTGTGTGTGTGTGTGTGTGTGTGTAGGTGTATGTGTATCACATCTTCCTTATCCATTCATCTGTCAATGGACATTTAGGTTGTTTCCATATCTTGGCTATTGTAAATAGTGCTGCTATGAACACAGGGGTGCATGTATCTTTTTGAATGATGGTTTTGTCTGGGTATATGCTCAGGAGTGGGATTGCTGGATCATATAGCAACTCTATTTTTAGTTTTTTGAGGAACCTCAAAATAGAAGTTTTCTAACAAGAGAACTCTGGTGAGCTTATGTTATAAAGGCAAGCAGGTGGGACTTCCCTGGCGGTCCAGTGGTTGGGACTTCGCCTTCCAATGCAGGGGGTGCAGGTTCAATCCCTGGTTGGGGAGTTGGGATCCCACATGCCTCCGGGCCAAAGGACCAAAGCATAAAACAGAAGCAATATTGTAACAAATTCAATAAAGACTTTAAAGATGGTCCACATCAAAAAAAAAAATCTTTAAAAAAAAATAAAATAAAGGCAAGCAGTTTAGGCAAAAGCAAAGTGTAATATTAGATACAAACACAAATATGAATTTAGCTCTGCAATTTTTTATAAGCAAATAACAGAAAGCCCCACCTCACACCCCAGGGCTGGAAAGTTCCAAACTCTGTTTCTAGAAAGCAAACAGAAATTTCCTACATTGCTCTCATAGTCTGCTGCTATATGTCCTTGTTCCTAATTGAAGCATCCCCCCACAAAAGATTAATTTTGTGCCACTCAACTGTGAGACCCGGGTCTGTGGAGGGAGGGAAGAAATGCAGAAAGTAACTTGACTGCCCAAGAGTGGGGCTTCCAGAGAGAAAAAAAGAATCGATTCCCAAATCACTACCATATCGTAATTACCCAGATGTGGAAATAATGTTACATCCTTTGTTTTTACCTTCTGCTGGTGACATGAAAGGCATTACCAAGGAGATGGGTGGGCTGCCTGGGGTCTGGTTAGAAGGTACGTGTCTGATGGGTCCTGGGATGGTCTCCCCATTCCTGTGGGACACAGGACTGCTTTTGACTAACATCTGTACCAGTTGCTGAGTCGTAGAAGGAAGGGGAGGAAAACTGGCAGTTTTAAATACACTTGATTAGCTGTAAAGATGGAGGTTCTGGGGGGACACAGAAATTTGCTCTTTACATGCCTTAATTATGCTCTCCCCTTGTGACATCTCATGTTCTTGTCTTCTACCACTTGAATGTTCACAGTCAGGGACTATTAAAACCCAGCAGATGCCCGCTAATATTTGCTCGTCTGATTAGCTGTCCACTCATCAAAAATGGCAGGGACTTGACAAAAGTCTTTAATCTGCTGACTGCTGACAGTCAAACTGGATATAGAAAGCTCTAAAACAGATTTTCCAGGTCTGAACTACATAACCCAAATGGATCGAAAGGACTGGAAAATCGCAAAATCTCCTCTTGGCTCTGGGCCGTGCAATTACAACCATACTTTCCTATTTGCCTAACTTAAGAGCCATCGCTGATGACCGGACACTCATTTTCTGAGCACCTGTCAGCTAAATAATCATCATGGCTCATGCACAGAGGGTCTAAGGCAGGAGCAGGTCTAAGCACTGAATATGAATTACACAGAATTCTCACATTAACCACACACACTTGGTGTTAATACTGTATTTTACAAACGAGGAAACCAAAAGCCAGAAAAGGCTTTATTTAGAAATTGCCTGAAGTCACGCAGGTAGGGAGTAGCAAAGCCAGGATTCAAACCTAGATCTGGCTGCAGAATTTACATTCTTAGTCACCTTTATCTGATTAAATCACAGAGAAGTCATTAGGAAGATAACGTTTTCAACCGTATTAAACTGTGATGTCAGCATTCAAATTCTGCTGTTTAAAGCACTCATCCTATCTTGTAACTGTGCCTGCACTGGCAGAAGTGGGAAGAAAATGGCCAGAAAGTCAGACTCCACTTTCTGCTGGGACCCCCGAGTCAAGTCTTTTCTCTGGTTCTTGGTTTCCTCGTCAATACAGGGAAGACAAAAACGCCAGCCTTTCCCCAATCAGGGGTGTGATCGGGAATAAATGTGAGAATGGATGGGGCAGGCCTCTGTAAAACAGAAAATGGACCCCCCCCGGCCCCCAAGACAGGCCAGCTTTAGGAAGCTTCTAGCATACAGCACGTACTTATACCTGGACAAAGTACAGGCAAGCCTCATTATCTGCAGATTCTGTAGCTGCAAATTTGCCCTCTTGCTAATATATATCTGTATCCTTGCCACATTTTGTGCACTTTCGCGCTTGTTGTTGGTACTTTCGCTGTTTAAAATGGCCCCCAGGCCAAATGCTGTCTAGTATGTGACCAACGGGGAAAACTTGTGACAGAGAAGCTTTGTCTAGACAAGAGTTACTGCTGGCCGTGAGTTCAATGCTAATGAATTAACAATATATATTAAATAAGGTATCTCCAAGCAGAGACACTCGTGAAACCAGATTATACATTGACTGGATGATGAAAATGTGACCAGAGGCTGGCAGGGTACTTCCCTGGAGCAATGGTCCAGTGTTCAGGGCTTGCAGCTCACTCAGGGTTCACGGCCACTTGACAGAACATAACTATGCACTACCATATAAGCTAAAAGTTTTATGATACAAATTCACTCTCCTGGAGTAGAGGCAGTTAACTTGGACGAAGCTGAGCTCTAAAGAGGAAATGCTTAAGTACTTGGAGCTCAGTCTTGGCCCTCCCTGGGTCTCCATCCACAGCCCGTTAGCCTTTGGCCAATATTAGCCTCAGTGAGCAGGGTCGTGGGCTCTCATCCTTTCATTCCATGGCAGCCTCGCTGCTCTGGGCCTCTTCAAGGTCCCTCTCGTCCACCTGAATGTCCACGGCCCGGCTGCTGTAGGAAACACCAAGGCCCGTCTGGGGGGCGTGGAGCCCCTCTGTTCTAGGTGACCCTACTCCACGCCACTCCTGTGATCCTCCCACCACCCGGCTCTGACAGTCCTTTTTTCCAGGCTGAGCCTCCAAGAGAGATTCTCACCCAAGTCTGACAATGGCATCTAGGGTGAGGAGCCAGAATCTAGACTCATCCCTCCCTGTCAGGTCACCCGGGAGACTCTCCGACAACTTGAATGGGAAAGTCAGCATATATTCTTACACAGAGGCACCTTTCAGAAAGCATTCAAGGAACGCAGCAGAGGTGTCAGGCTACTCAAGACTCATTTTATGAGTCATTCCAGCGCCAGCAAGGAAAACGGCCTGGAGGAGAAGGGAACGCTGCTGAGACCAAAGACTCAAAACGAAAAACCAACTTTTTTAAGCCACTAGGGGAAAATGTGCAAGTCACCCGATGAGCCTGGGGTCCTGTGGAGACCACAAGAGGCCGGCTGCCCCAGATGCAGCGCTCTTGTGTTTCTCCTCTGACCTAAGGTTGAAGTAGAACAGAAATGAAGCTACTGGTTCCGGACATGGCTACACAGGCTGAATGAGCTCCCAGGGCAAGTGGGAGATGCCAATACTAATGTCACCTCGATTCCTTCTGCCAGGGTTATAATAAACTGGAGACTTCCTCCCTTGGGCATCCTCTGTTAATTGCCCTTTATAAACGTTCTGTTGGCTGGGCCTGTAATATGCATTATGTTCCCTTTGAAAACAAAACGAAACTTCTAAAATATCAATCGTCATTCCAAATGGCACAGTGATTTGTTTTCCAACTCACACTCTCGGATTAGCTGGGGAGTCTGTCTGAAAGGCAGTCATCTGGTATCAATTTGTGACAATATAAAATCAAAGCTGAACTCCCATGTAAATATACTTTTTAAAAAAAATTCCAGATTTCACCAGCCAGCATGTATTTTACTCATTTCCTTATATTTCAGTCTTGACTGTTATTTTCCTGGCTCCAAAGAACTAAAGTTACATATAACAAATGTTGTACCTCTTAATAAAGCTCTACTCGCTAAATTCTTTTCAGCTCTGTGAAATACAGCTTTCAGGGAGGGTGTATCTAGATTGATGACTGGGTTGAAATATACCATTACCATCTCTTCCAATCTGCCTGGCCTCATCTGCTCACTTGTGTTTGGAGCAAACAGGGTCAGATAAAAAAGCTGGTTGAGTCTCTCTATATACACATAGCAGCTCCCCGCTGACACATCCATGGTCAAACATGGGCTGGATAGGTAACTCACACAAACATATTCTTGGACAGTGCAAGTGTCAAGAAAACCAACTGGGGGCTTCCCTGGTGGCGCAGTGGTTGAGAGTCCGTCTGCCGATGAGGGGGACACGGGTTCGTGTCCTGGTCCGGGAAGATCCCACATGCCGCGGATGCGGCTGGGCCCGTGAGCCATGGTCGCTGGGCCTGCGCATCCGAAGCCTGTGCTCCGCAAGGGAGAGGCCACAGCAGTGAGAGGCCCGCGTACCACAAAAATAAAAAAAAAAAAAGAAAAGAAAACCAACTGGATCCTAAAACAGTACCTGCTTTTTGCTCAGGAAGGACACAAAACTTGTTTGGATAAAATGTTACACTTAACAAAGGCAATATAGCTCAGTGGCAGGAGTATGGTTCAGGGTTAGATATGATTCCAGCTCTGCCGAGCTCTACCTTGGAAAGAAAAGTAAACTCCCCAGAATTCAATTCTCATCTACATAGCGATGTCAGCCCCTACAGACATGCAGGGCACCAGCAGCGTGGCTGGGATATAATCATCACGTCGGATATTTATCGAGAACTACCTGTGTGCCCAGAACTGCGCAAAGTGCTTCAGAGAAATAATCACATTTAATCCTGGCTGTCATGCTAGGAGATATCTGATTATTAATATTTCCCACTCTTTACACATGAGAACCAAGGCTCATGGAGTTTCCAGGTTCTGCCTACCGTCTCACCCGGGAAGCAGCAGATCTGGGATGTGATGCGATTTCCACATGGCTCTGCAGCTCGTAACATTAGTGTTCAATAAGCAGGCCATTATTCTGAAAAACCACCTATAAAACGAGAAGATGCAATTGCTGCTGGAATGGTAAGACTGCATCCCAGCCTCACCGCAAATCACAGCATCACTGGACACTGGGTAGCGTTTAGTTACTGCAGCATATTGCTATGCAGCTTTGCAAAGGTATCTTTTCTTTTCCTTGAGAACGTTATCTTTATCCTTCACACTCTAGATTACTCAGACTTCAACACCTGGCAATTATGCAAATACGCACAAGCTGAACCAGGAACTGTTTGAAAAAGATCTCATGATCTTACTCAAGAGTATTTTTTTTCTTTAACAAAAAGAAATTATATATCTTTAACTGAAATTAAATGAACAAAATCTGATCTGTTTTTTGAAACTGACATGTTCAACATTTACCTTAAAAGGTAACATTAGACTTTTTAGACCAAAAGAGTTGGAAATGAGTATAAAACTTGAGACGATCTCTCTCAAGCAGAAAATGTACACGTTCTCGGTCAAAAAGTTTTTTATGAGCCTATATATACATCACCTTGAGTTACGTGGAGAGTAAAGGCACAAGATTATGTGAAAAAAAGACAATGAGAAGAAACAGGGTCATCTTCAGGTCTGTAAATTTTTCTTCTAGGGAGTTTCTTAAACGCATAGCATTGGATTGTGCCAATACCCTCCTCTCTGTCACAGAGATGGCTCTGCCATCCCATCAGTCCACGTACTCAAAACCCGGTGGGAGGGTCTCCCTTGATGCCTCTGTCTCCCCCATCTTCCACAGCCAGTCCATCGCCAAGTCCACTCCGCTGCATCTTAAATCTCTGTGGAATCCGCCCCCTTCTCCCCACCCCCATCACCACCACTCCAGCCCAAGTGGCCACCATCTCCTGCCTGGACTGCGGCGATCGACTGATTTCCTCCCACCTATGGCTTCCCTCCAAACACACTGCCTGCCCTTCATCTACTTTCTCCACATCTCCCTGCTTCTTCCCACCAGAGACCCTGCCCAGGCTGGTCCTGTGGTCTGCACCAGTCCTCCCAGCCCTTGTTCACCCTTTAGACACCTCCAGAAGCCAGCCCTCCCCATCAGAAGCAGGTCAAACCCACCAGGGCACTCATCACAGGCTCCGAGAGGACCAAGGCCTTCCCCTCTGTCCACGCACCACAGCCGCAGCCCTACACTTGTGGGTGATGACTCAAGAGTCTCTCTCCAGCTCCATGGAGAGCTCCATGCTGGCAGGGACCACCCAAGTAACGTACAAGTCCTGTCAATTCTGTCTCAAGTGGAGTCAATGATCCCCTCACCGTCTCCACCTAGTCTGGAACTGAACCTGTAGTATCTCCAAGGTGAGCCTGTATCTCCAAATAAGGTCACACTCTGAGGTTCCAGGTGGGCGTGAATTTTGGGGGACACTATTCAACCCCATAACCACAAAGGCTGCAGAGATGGGTGACCCGAAGGACTTCGGGGAGCACAGGCAGTGCCCCAAACCGTGCGGTCATCGAGCCTCACAGGGCTAAGTTAGGCACCTCTGCGCGCTCAGGCCCTCACTTCTCTGAGGGACTCCTAACACCAGCTTCTTCGCTGGTCTCCCTCCCTCCGGGAGAAATTTCCAAGCGTCCACGAACCCCCAAAACTCTTTCTAAAATTCTCTATGTGTAAAAATAGACAAACCCCCAGAACAGAAAATTTTGGATGTGCACAAGTCCATCGACTAAGATGCCAAAGGGTTAAACACAAAAGGCACTGCTCTCCCTCCTCCATCCAACCCGCCTCCAAGCTTTCAAAACACAGCTGTACTCTCACCTGTCCCTGCTCAACAGCCTCCCTCCTTCCTCTGAAATAAAGTTCACTTCCGTGGCCGGGCGCCCAGTGCTGGGCCCTCACCCGCCTGCAGGCTCGGCTCCAGGGCCACCGCCAGGACAGCTGCCCGCTCCAGAGCAGAAACAGGGAGCCGGGCTGCCTCGGCCTGTAATTCTCCTCTCTCCCAGAAGGCAGGCGCTGGTCTCACTGATCCCTGAACCACCAAGCGACTTGATGGTTCACACAGGGGCGTGTGAACCACCTGGCACGCGGAGGGGTGTGGGTTGCTGCTGACCCCACAGTGCAGCCCCCATGCGGGCTACACTGGGGACCCTGCTTAGGCCCCAACTCTGTCTGCCCAGGGGGTTCAAAGAGCAAAGGCGGGGGCCAGATGCAGAGGGACCTGTGAGCAGGGACGGGGGAAGCCAAGTCAGCCACCGGAGCAGCATACAACCAACTCCAGGGTCACGGCCATGGGGACCCCGAGGGTCCCCCCAGGAGCCCTCACACTCCAGGGGTGTCCTGCCTAGAAAAGGAGCAGGCAGCACTCAGACCACAGGATGAGGGCCGTGGCTTCTGCAAAGGGCGGGAGGGAGCAGAGGTACGTCTTCCAAAATTGTCTTGGCAGGTAGCACTCCCCTCCCGTGGGCCGCAACGGGCAGGGCAGCGTCTTCCACGCCAGCGTGTGGGCCAGACCAGCTGTTGCTCTTAACTTCACTGCTGTGCTGCTCAAAGGGTACGACGCTGAACATGTGAATTCGCCCCTTCTTGTTTCCCTGTCCCGGAGACTGTCATTTTGCAGCGTAAATAGGGGCAAAATGCAGCACCTGACGGAGGGGGTGTTGTTTTCCTCAGCTGCTCTGATTTTACTTTACCATGAAATTGAAATTGAAACGATGCGGCAAATTGTCTGCAAGCAAAAAGCTCCACCCTGGATGATCTTAGAAGACCCTGTCAAGTTTCTCAACTGCTTCTTGACTGACGGTGTGCGGGCCATACCCGGCAACTGTGAACAGAGCAGCTACCATTTTACCAAGCCATCACCGAGGACCAAACCTCTGGTAGGTGCTCCTCATTTTCATGCTCACGACACCCCAAACGAGCAGGAATTATTCTCCCCATCCTACAGATGAGGCCTCTGAGGCTCAGAGGGTTAAATGAGTTTTCCCAAAAGGTGTTGCTAGGGGGCAGAGTTGCCCGGCTCCAAGGCTGGTCTCCCCGTTCTCGAATCTGTTCACCCAATTTGCTGAGAAGAGGCAGAGCATCAGGGCTGTGGGAAAGGAGCAAGTGACACCAAACTATGGCTTGGAGAGAGCTATTGTTATTGGGAAAATTTTCCACAACTTAGGCCCCAAACCAGGGTTCTCTGTTGGCCTGTCCCTCGAGGTTATCACATGAAAATCAGAATCCTTGCTTGACGAGAAGGCGCCACTGGCCAAAAATATAGCACAATATTTCTTTGTACTTTACCATTCTGACCTTGATTGACTCTAGCCCATAGGTCTGAAATGGATGAGGCCCTAGCATTTTTGTTCTCTGGAGGTTAACTAACATACAAGTGGAAGATTTGGAACAGGAAGGAGAATAAAATGCTACAGCATGTAACAGAGTCCTTTGCTTTTCTTAAGTGATACAACTGCATTAGAATTTGTGGTTTGTTTTAAAACTCTCGGAATCAGAAAACACAGGTTTCAAAATTCCAGCTCTGCCATTTATGGGGTACGTGACCATAGATGTGTCACCTCGCTCTTCATGGTCTTGATTTTCTAGTCTATAAAACAGCTACCACATTGTCTTTTCGAAAACGACTTAATATACAGGAAAGCACTTTGTAAACTGTAAAGCCCCAAACGAGTAAGTAGAACTTATCAGATGTTCGTCTTAGGATGGATAAACTGAATCCCTCCATTACTGACACAATCACCTAGGAATTTGTAATCAGCTTCCTTCCTCAGGTCTCCCTCTCCGAGAGCAAACTTTATTCAACTCAATGAAAAGGTAAAATACTTCAAGAACTACCTTTCAACACCAGATCAACCATTTATCTCCTAACATTCCAATTTTGTTTTACTATTTTTTAATTGAAATATAGTTGACATGGAATATTATATTAGTTGCAGGTATACAACACAGTGGTTTGACATTTAAAAACATGGAGGTCTGCACCTCAATTCCCTGCACCTATTTTGCCCATCCCCCCACCCCGACATGCTAATTTTAGTCCTTCAGCCAAACATTATAGACTTTGCCTGTCCTCCGGTCCTTCACGCCCTCCCACCCCCTTCCTAAAATGATCAAAGCAGACATTTCGCTGTATAAAGCACTGGGTCAATGAGTAAACTGCTTTAAAATAAAAATCAATGTGCTAGGCACACAAATCTTTGGCATTGTCAAATATTTTTAGTCTCTTCTTGAATGGCTTGTCATCTATTTGTCATGAAATTAAACGTAGATACTAAGTACATCCTAGCCTTTATGTTTTTCATTTTTATTAAAAAAAATTTTTTTTTGATGTGGATCATTTTTAAAGTCTTTACTGAATTTGTTACAATAGTGCCTCTGTTTTATGTTTTGGTTTTTTGGCCACGAGGCCTGTGGGATCTTAGCTCCCCGAGGAGGGACCGAACCCACACCCCCGAACTGGAAGGCGAAGTCTTAACCACTGGACCGCCGGGGAAGTCCCTCATCCTAGCCTTTAAATCAGGGATAAGACGGGGCCCTTTCATGCATACACACGTTATTACAATATTCCAAGTCCTAAACTTCTAGTATTTGCATGCTCTGTGTTACAAGCTTTTGTCTTTGTGACCAAATGTGCACCAATAAACCTCAAACCACATCAACGGTAACCCCGTTAAATATAAGCTAGTGTGCAATTATCCAAAATGCTAACACAAACAAAAAGGGAAAAAAACCAGGAAACCCTGATTGATTGTATGTTCTCGGAGACTTCTAAAAACCAAACAAAAATAAAAATACATTACACAATTTGTAAAGGGGGGTAACAGCTAATGAGTTTACGATTCCTCCAGATAATACTGAGCAGTCTGAGCCCCAGTGTCTGAAAAGTTTGGTTTTTAAATTGCATACAGGTTGAAACTTGAAGCGGGGGGTTTAGATATTTTTTTTGAGGTGGAAAATGGGTGGTGGTGACCCTATGGGAAATTCACAGAATTATGTGAAATAATAAATTCTGATAAAAATGTCTGGTTTTCAACACTCTTCCTCTGATGATGACATTTTGCACAGCCCCCCAGGGGACAAAGGAACAAAGAGACGTGTGGTGAGGCTCCTGGTACACGTGCTGACGAACCAGGTCTCCGGAAGGAAAAAAGCAAAACCCTGGCTTGTAAAACTGGCTGATTCCTGTGGTGTAAATACTCCCACCATGACTGATTTCAGTTACTGATCAGCTCAGATTCCTCATCCTCGGTTCCTACGGAGTTATAGAAGCCAGTCCAGCACACTCCCCCGGCTCTGGCAGAAAGCCAGATTAGAAGAGACCAGGGCTCAAATTCTAGCTCTAGATTCCAGTTATGAGGCCTTAGACCAGCTTCCTTAACCCCTCCAAACCTGTGTCCATAGCTCTAAAATGGGTATAATCCCAGTGCCTTAGGATTGCCACACAAATAAAACAAAATAATGCATGTGAACCCCACAGCACACAGGAAGGTGCTATCTTCCCTCCCTGGGGAGAGGGAGAAGCTGTGAGCGTGGGGTGGGGTTGGTGGGTGGGTGGGTGGATGACGTGGAAGAAACATTCAGGGAGGAAGGTTCATTGCTGCAGGACTGTGGAAGGAGGTGGTAGGTTGGCTACTTTACCAAATAAAAGTTCGGGAGTGACTGCTGGGTGAAAATAAAAGACCTAGAAAGTTGGGGTGAGGGGCAGCCTCAGGCCTGTCTCCAGCAAGTCCCCCAACCAGTGAGGGGCCAGGGCAGGTGCACACAGTCCCAGGGAAGTAAGGAAGTCCCCCCGGGAGGGCGTGCTCAGTACCATACCCAGGGCGGGGAGTCGGGGCGGGGTGGGGGGGGGCGCGGGTGATTCTGCAGGGTGATGGGTCCAAAAGGGAGGAAGGGCGTCTGGTGGGGACCCTTCCCATGGAGAAGCCTGTGGGTGCCAGAACCCAGGTGTCCTTTGCAAAGCCAGCGCAGCATGGAGATGACAGGTGTTCAGGGGAGCAGAGAGGGTGCCATGGTGGCAGGAGAGCCACACGTGAAATACAAGGGAATTTAAAACTGCCCAGATCGGGTGTGGGCCTCAGAAAGGCCCCTCTGTTGGTCGGGGAGAAGGGCTTGGCGGGTCCAAACAGAAGCCAGGAGCCTCCAGGAGACAAGGACAGGGAGGGACCAAGGCGACCAGCCCACATCTCTGGGGACAGAGCCCTGTGCAGGGGGGCAGAAGTCTCACACGTTTCTGAAAGGAATCAGAATGAATAGTTCAGGCTCTACAGGCCACGTGGTCTCTGCCGCAACTACGCCACTCTGCTCTTGTGGCACAAGGGCCCCCAAAGACCATACAGAGATGAACAAGCGTGGCTGTGTCCTAGAAAATCTTGTTTATAAACAGACCATGGGCCATAGTCTGCCAACCCCTGGGCTGGGGAAGCCGTGATGCTGAGAAAATAGAGGGTCCGAAGAAAGGAAACACGCCCAGGAGGGAGGTGGTATTATTATTCCCATTTCATGGATGAGAACCTCATCCCAGAGTATGTGGCAGAAGTAGGGCCACAAACCCCATTCCTGGGGGTGCCAGGCTCCTGTTCCTCTTCCGCCTCCCTGTGAAAGATGGAAGGCACAGAAAGCACAGGTGCACTGAAGAGATAACAAAGGTGACAGGAATTTAGGTGTGGTCGAGAAGGGGGGGGCGGGGGCGGTGCAGGCAGGCCCTGGGCAAGACAGGATCGCTGTAGTCAGGGAATCCTGTCCGCCCTGGGCTGTCTCCTGGGCTCTCACGCACAGAGGTCCTCCCTGAAGGACAGAGAGGCAGACACCTACATAAGGAAACCGCAGGGCTAGCAGTGCCCTTCGAGGTCACGTACGCCACCTTCACCCCAGTTCCGCTGAAGCCAGTTGAACAAGCATTTATGAGCCTGGCTCAAACCACAGTGGAGCAGAGACAAGCGGGTTATAGGGCCCAGGCCCTGGAGCCAGAATGCGTGCGTTCAAACCCAGCTCCCACGGACAGCCTGAGCGATCCTGGGCCAGTAACTTAACCTGTCTGTGCTTCAGACTAGGGGCGATACAGGGGTGCTGTCCAAGGGCTGTTATAAATGTGAACTCGCCTGACCTCCAAAGGGTGCTTGGAACGACACCTGGGACATGGTAGTTAAATAAAAATACTGACTGCATCAAGGCACTGAGCCCGGTCCCGCGGTGGGGAGCGTGAAGTGTCCCTGCCCTGGTGAGGGCTCAAACGGCAGGCTCACCTCTAACCAAGCTCTCATCACAGGAAAAATCGGCCCATTTACCTGCGTCTCCCAACACACACAGGGACCACGCTGACGTAGGTACCCCCCATAACTGACAGGGGCGCTCCACAATTCATATTCATGACGTTCATGTTTGTTGAATAAATCATACAAGGCATGAGGTCCCCGAACTAGAATCTCCTCCGCGACATACCTGACAGATATCAGAGCACCTAGGGTCACACTCTACTCACTCTGTGACCTTGGATTCCTGCCCCTCCGTGCTGTTGGGGGCTGAAATCAACATCTACAAAAGCACTCTGTAAACCTGAAGGCCCTTTAAAGGCAACAGAGGTAGGGACCACAGATCACTTCCGAGACAGGAGTGGTGGCCCTGGCTTCCAGCCTGGATGGCCGCCGGGGGCCGGCAGGCCAGTTACGACACCTCCCCAGCCAGAGGGAGCACAGCTGAACATGTCTTTTAAAGTTCTCCCTTACACCCGGGGAAACCCATTCCTTCATTCATTAGTGCACGTCCTGCCAGCTGGAGCCTCCCAGGATACACGTAGTTCCACCTCTGCACTGAGGTTCAGTTACCCACTCATCCCCAGGCGCAAGGGCAAGGGCACCCAGGGCACTAGGCTGGAAGAACACAGCACTCAACTGTCCCAGCGCTTTCATCCCAGAAGGAAATGGAGAGGCTGGGGTGGGGGGGTGGTGAAGGGACTTGCCTGAGGTTACCAGCCAGTGCAGGGGCAGGTCCAGAGCCCAGGGGGGCAGGGTACTGACATCGTGTCACCTCACCTGGCCTCACCTACTGCTCCTTCCCAGTGTGTTCAAAGGCCACCTGCCCTTGGCCTTCTCCCTACCTAACAACTCTCCTTCCTCGGGAAAAGTGTCCAGCAGGCGGAGCTCCCCAGCCCGGCTACAGGGACACACTGCAAAGCCAGGCTATGGCTTCCCTCACCCTTCCTGGAGGGCAAAGGGTCACACTTGAATTCACTGCCCTCGCTGGGCACTTGCCAGCAGCGGGCAGGCTTCCGATGCATTTCCCCTGCTGAGTTCACCCACGACGTGACAACTTGGTGACTGCAAGGAAGGGGGCAGCGGGTGAACCTCGGGCTCTCGCCTCAGGCCCTGGCAGGAGCTGTGGGTGAGCGTCCTGACCAGGGCGTGGCCTGGCCCGGGACTGCAGCTTTGGCTTCCACAGTGCATGTTGCTGGAAAGATGGCTCAACAATAACTCGGGTTGGCTTACCGCAGAGGAGGTCAAAGTCCTTTCCTGACTTCTAAAATCCAGAAGGGTCAGGTGGCTTCCAGCTGGAACACAGTGTGGTGACTTGCCTGAAGTCACAAAGCAGGGAGGTGACAAAGTGGGGAGGGAAGTCCATCCCCCCACTCTTACTCTTGGCGGCGATCCCCTATTGAGCTCACGTTTTTCTTTTCAGTAAAGAGGACACCACAGACCCAGCACCAGTCCAGGTCTCACCCCAGGAGGGGCCCTGCAGAGGGAGGGCTGGTTAGAAGCTCCAGAGCAGTCAGGTGTGAGCCTGAGCTCTGCCCCAACGGGTAAGTGACCTCGAGCAGGTTACTTCATCTCTCTGAGCCCTGGTTTCCTGGTCCTTAGCGTAGGAACAATCATAATACCAGTAAAGTCTTTTTCAAGGTGCGGCCCATTTGCCTCCCAGGAAGCTAGTTAACTATGCAGACTTGGGACCCCCACACCCGCAGGATGAGAATCTGCCTTTTCTCAAGATCCCCAGGTGACTCTAAACTCATTTACATACATAATACATACAGCACTCAGCACCCGCACAGTCACCCCCCGCCCACCCGCCCAACCCCGATAATAAATGTAAGGTCAGTCTGCACTTGAAAGGGTCTGGAACACAGGCCGGGGCTCTCCGGAAGGGCTGACTTACTGCCCAAGGCTGTGCACCACGATTCGAACCCCAGGCTTGGGACTCTTCTGCACCCCACGCTCTCTTTCCACTGAAGACCCGAGTCTCCACACGGCACACGCTAACACGGGTGTTCTAAGAAGCAAAACCCTCATGTTTTAAATTAATACCCTGGTCCCCGTGTGCCCCTCTCGTCAGGGCCGATGGCGCACGTCGGTTCACCTGGGCTCCATTCTGCAATTCAGGAGCTCTACGACGTGGGGTAACCCGCTGCCAGCTGCTACCTGAGGCGAAATTTTTAAAGTGAAAGAAAGCCTTAAAACACACCGTAGAAATTTACACTCCCCTTCACCTATTAACACCTTCCTCGGGCAGAGAACACAACAGAATGTCAAGCTAGAAGGCATCCTTTTGGTTTCCCAGCTCTGACACCTAGCCATAGAGCAAACCCCAGCACAAACTCCAGGCAGGCCTGGAGCCCCATGCACGAGGCCCGTGGTCCTAAGTTCGCTATACACTTCAGTGGAGACTGGTTAAGTAGTAAGGCTAAACGTGAGGACTAGGAAAGGGAGTACAGAATCATACCAGCACGACTGGCCTGCTCTATCCCGGACAAACATTTACAGCCAACAGCTCCAAAATTCTCCTGGGGCCTACTGCATGCAAGGCACAGTGATGCCGTGCAGTGGTGGAGGAAAGACACCAGGCTTGGATCTCAAAGGTCCTGGCCAACACTGGGTCTGAGAAAGAATCTACACATAGGGTGGCTGTGAGGATTCACTGGGATAAATGTCAAATATCCAGCCGAAAGCACAGAGATGGAGTCATCAATCCATGGACACATCTGTGCCAAGGTCTGGGCACAGAAATTTTCCTGTCATATTTCAAGATTTGGAAGTACAAGTAATAATTGTGATTAGTTTCACAAGCGTCCAGATGGAAGTAGCAAAAAAGAAAGGGTTTCAAGATTTCAGATCAGGAGACTCTGATTTTTATATACCCATACCAAACCGGGTATATGAAATCCCAAATCCATGAAAAAAAAAAAAGGCAGATTTCAATTAACTATGGCAGTGCTTTCCAAACTTTCACTTGTATATGAATCATCTGGGGATCTTGTTAAAATGCAAATTTGTGCTCAAGTAGTCCAGAGTAGGGCCTGAGGGTTTGCATTTGTAAGAGCTCTGAAGGTCCAAGAACTCACTTTTGAGCAGGAAGGTTGTTTGGAATTCTTTAAATTGCAAGCAACAAATCCAAAGAAAGCATAATATGATTTAAAAACAACACCCCAGGAGAACATCTATGAAGTAGTATATGGAACCACCCAGGCTAGGAGAACTTCTTAAAGGGAGGCATACCAGGAAAACAAATGACATTCTTTAAGTTGGCCTGGGCCTTATTCAAATGAGTCTGTACTCCACATCACAATTCATCTAGGCAGGTGAAAGTACTCTCTAGTGGTCACAAAAGCACCACACTTCTGACAAAACTCTTGCAAGCAAGTCAGTGTAGGAAACAAAGTATCCTAGGAGATTCCAAGTTCCTGGCCACTCCATGAGTCGTGGCCATGCTAGCTCTTCATGGCCTTTCTTAAATCTGTTTTACCCATTTACTTCCTCTCTGCACATTAAATTTGACACGATTTCTGTTGACAGATGTAATTTTTTAAACGCCCGTCAAGTCGCTGGATATGGATAATTCCGAAGTAGTAAGATGGATGTGGCTGGCAGGTTAAGGAAGCATCTTATACTAACTGATCATCTTAATGTGTGTGTTGGGGGCGGGGGGAATCAATAAAACACCCAAGGGGTTCGTATTTATAGGTTCAGAGATTAAATCCAGCTGTTTTTTTGGATCAGAAATATCAACACACAAGATCCTCCGTGTCCTCTGAAATGAGATTCTTGGAGACAAAGTGTGAAGTTATTTGGTTTCTAGATGTTTTGAGCATGGGAACACATCTGTCTACTACGAGACACAGGGCAATCTTGCACACTGGCTTAGAATAACATGTATGTTTATTACAACTCCTGTCCTGACCCGCTGGACAAGCTGGGCTCACGCTCAAACTATAGAGTCATTAAGAGCCAGTGCGTGATGTCAAGCTGCCCAGAAACTGCTGAGTTCGAACCACTCACCCAGAATGGAAGGGATTCCCCTCCCCTCCTGTGCACTGGCCCAATAACGGGGAGAGGCATGCTCTGACAAGAAATGCCAGGCCCAGGCTGTCACCTGTGCCCAGCGTCACTAATCATCCATGCAGTCACAAAGCTATTCGACCGCTCCACACCCCTGCCCGCAGCCCATGTGCACTCAGCTAGGATGCTACATACCAAGCAGGGTCATGATTTCACCACTTGGGAAGAAACAGACTCAGAACAAAATTCTGCAGGAGCCTGCCTTGTTCTCTCCCGCCTGTCCACCGCGGGAGGAAGTTAAGTTTTCCAACAGGCCACCTTCTTACTTAGGCCAGAAAAAGCCTAAGTGTTCAGATGAGCTTTACAGGAGAGAGGCTGTAACAGGAAAGGTTCCCCCTTCTCACCTTGAGGCCTGCAACATGTTGGCAAGGTCCCATTCCAGAAGGGGAAACTGAAGCCCCAGGAAGTTAAAATATCTGAGCCATAGGGAGCCTAAGAGGCCTTCCTAAGTAACAAGCCTCCCAGGGAACAGGTCTGCACTTCCTTGGGGCTCCCCACTCCTGTTCTCTCCCAACCTCCAGTCCCACTGCCTGATGCAGACCTAGCTTCCCGACTGTCCCTGGAACATAAGTGACAAGCTCTAGCCATTTCCTGAATAAGCAAGTGTCCAACATTTCACGGTTTTGCTAAGATGCTTGATACCCGCAGATGACTTAAGCAAGCGAACACAACCACCTTTCCACTAATTTCAGCAAATTCACCTTGGAATGGAAAAAAGGATCCTCAAGCCCTATTTTCTCCCTGTCCCCCACCACCAAGGCCTGGTTCAAGGGAACATAAGGACTTCCCTTTTCTTAGAAAAGCAAAAGGAAAACGCCAAGTTCTCCTGGGACACTGGAATACTTTGCGCGCAGGCAGAACTTCTCAGGAGGGATTCACGGCGTGTCTGCGGCAAGTTCGGCTCACACGCGCCGCTTAGCCGCCGGCCGGACCCACGGCTCAACTCTGCGCCCCGCCTAGTCTTGCCTGGCGCAAGGAGAGTGCTTCTCCGGGTCCGGACCGGGTTTCTGGAAGCTCGTGATCTCCTCCTTGCAGTGGGAGGTTTTGGTGCCGCTTTTTAGTGGGCTCCCGCAAGCCCTAACTCGGGACCCACTGCATGAGCATGGTGCTCCTGCTCTGTGAGTGCCGGGCTCGTGCACACACGTGTGAACACACACACGCTCCCTAGAGACTTTCTCTCTTCCGCGTGCCCTCGTGGTTTGGAATTCGCGCCAGAAGCCCAGAGATCTGGCAGGGCGCGGGAATTGGAAGCGACCGAGTCCCGCAGCAGAGAGCGGGCCGGGAGGGACGCGAGGTAAGGCGCGCGTGGCGTCCTGGATACTCACCGGGACCTCTGCAGCTGCTCGAAGGCGCTGGTGCTGACCCCCTGGCCCGGCTGCTCCAGGGAACAGTAGTTCTGCGAGGTCTGCCTGGAGAAGGCGATCGGCAGGATTCCCTGAGTGAAAGAGTTGAGGCGGCCACGACTACCGCTCCCACTCCCGGGGGTCCCGGAGCCCAAGAAGGCGGCCGCCGGCACGTGCACACTGGTAAAGGCATCGTCTTCCTCCAACTCCTCCTGCCCGGCGCCCCCGGGCCCGTCGGGCAGCTGCGGCTGAACGCAGGCGGCGAGAGGCGCGGGCCGGGGCGGCTGCAATTGCTCCCCCGATGCCCGGCCCGCGCCCAGGGGGCTCGCGAACCCTCGGGCCGCCCCAGGGCCGAGCACGGTCGCGTGGCCGCCGGGGACCAGGGGCGGCAGCGGCGAGGGCGGCGGATGGCAGGGGCCCGATCCAGCTGCCAACGCCGCCGCCGTGCCCGCCGCGGCGAGCGCGCCGCAACCGCCCCGCTCGGCGGCGGCGAGCAGGCTGAGCCGCGTCCTCGCGCCGCAGGCGCTGCCTGCGCCCGGCTTGGCCGCGCCACTCTCCTCGCCGCCGGCCCACTCCTCGTCCTGCAGCGGCGGCCGTCCGTCCAGCGAGATGTTGGTGAGGAAGGAGAGGGCAGCCTGGCGGCGCCGCGGGTCCATGCGCGTCTTCCTGGGGGGCTCGGGCGGCGGCAGCGGCGGCTGCGGTGGCGGCGGCTGGGCCGGCGCGGCGGCCGCGGGCTGAGGCTGCTGCTGTGGCGGCTGCTGCAATCTTCTGGTGCCCGCGGCGACGGTGCCGGCGCTGCTGCTGCTGCTGCGGACGGCCTTGCCGGCGGTGGCGGCCGTGGTGGCGGCAGTCGCCGCCATTGTGTCCGTCTGCGGCGATATTTCCGCGATGCCCCGAGAAGCGAGCGGCGCCCGAGTGCTAAGCGGCGGGCGCGAGCGCCGGTGACCCGGGCTGGGCAGGGCGCGGGGCGCGGGCGGCGTGCGCGGCGGCCCGGCCCCCCAGCGGGCGGGCCATGCTTGCCCCTCGGTGCTCGGGCGGGGGGCGCCGCCGCTCCGGCCCACACGCGCGGCTCGCTGGCTCGCTGGCCGTCTGCCCGCCCGCCAGCAGCCTGGGGGTTCGGTCCCGGGCCCTCTCAGACCCCGCGGTCTCCGACTCTCGGGCCCCGGTGTCCGTATTTATAGGTGCGCGCGCCCCGCGCTCGCGCTCCGAAGCGCTCTTTGCAAAAACACTGTATCACGTGTGGGGAATGAAACCTGGGAGGAAAACAAAGCCGCAGGCGGCAGCCGCGGAGGCTGGCGGCCGGAGGCGGGGGGCCGGAGGAGGAGGAAGAGGAGGAGGAAGGGAAAGCCAAGCGGGTGGCGGGGCGAGGGACCGGCCGGGCGGTCCAGGTAGTCCGAGCCGACTGCGGGGAGAGTTGGTGGCTCCCAGGGCGCGCGCCCAGGTGAGGGAGGTAGCACGTTTCCTCGTAGCGTTTGGACTGGGAATTGGGGGCGCGAGCAGAACCCAATGTGGGTCCCGGGAGAGTTGTGGGTCTGCGGGACAATTAATTGGAGCGACGCGGAGATTTGGCCCATGAGCTTGTTAACTGGATCCCGCGCTGCTGTTGGGCCCCGAGAAATACATCCTTATTAATAGTTACACACCCCTTATGTGGACAGTCCCACCATAAAGCTGTCGCTAACCGTTGAGTTTGTGTCTCATTCATTCGCAGACTGAGGATGCAGCCCCTGATTTAAATGCATACCCGAGGGTGCGTAAGAACCCAGGAGCGAACATCAAACGTGTGGCCAGACTAATTGACACATCTCCATTTGATGGTGCTGTCACTTTTCATCTCTTTCTTAGCAAAGGCCAACATAAATTTTTACTTCGACCCAGAAACGTGCTCCGTTTTCCGTGAAGAACAAGGTAAGCTAAGATGGCCTCACAACATTTTCCCCTTGTCACCTTGCAAATGTTTGTGGGTTATGATCTCTTTTCCTCCCATATAAACTGGGAACAAAATGCACAGCTACTTTCTGTCATTTATTTCATAAACATCCGTCTGGCACCTGCAATGTCTTATGTAAAGATGAGTACCTGTCCAAGCTGCAGCTCTGGATCTGCGAGGGGCGGCAGAATTCTGTACCCCAACCTCACGCCCAACAAATGCCTGTCCTGGGGGGGTTGGAGTGGGGGGTGGTTACCATGAGCCATCCGAAAACGCCTGCAGATTTCCCAGTGCGGTTCAGGTGACTTACCAAATGCAGTAGGAACAATTGTCACACTGACTTGAGTTCTGTGACATCTAAGAAACCCTCTACACTTTCCTGAGGGAGAAGAAATGTGTTTAAGATCAAGGGATTAATTTAATTAAAGGTTTAAATTTAGCCTTGGAGCTAATGGGTAACTGTACATTGAAATTCCACTCCATTTCAAGTTCAAGAAAGTAAATTGAGTAATGTAGAGCAAATACACCCTTCCAGAGACATGCAGCCAGCCTGGAGGATGAGATATGGGTGAGTTCGGGTTACAGTGGTTTAGGACAAACATGGCACATGGCCCTTTACATGAACAATTGTTCATTTTTTATGTTATGCCATTTTTAGGCCTTTTGAGAAAGTGGAACCCAGTGTCTATATTTAGAGCAGCCTTACTGCACAGCTAAGCGACCAGTGCTGTGTAATTTCATTAGGATTTTAATTACTCTCTTCAACTAACGACTTGAAACTTCCAAGTTACTTTACTACAACTAACTTAATTTACTTGACCACTGGTCTGGTTGTGCTGACAGGCAGAGTTTAAAAAAAACACCAACTCTGCACATGTAAAAGAAAAAACTATTTTTATCAAAAAAGTGATACATGTTTATTGCAGAACATTTAGAGAATAAGATAAGCAAAGAGAAGTAGGAAAAATATAAAGCTTCACTAACAATCGCATCTCCTATGGAAATTTTGATTTCTGTCCTGTGTATATTTTTAAACAAAAGTTAAAGGGGGCTGTTTGTGTCTTGTGATCTTTGCTTGCTGTGTTGCGATCATCCTTCCTTTTAGAATATTCTTCTATAGCATCATTTTAATGACTGCACGGTGTTCAGTTTGATTATTAAGATTATTATTATTCAGTTTATTAATTATTAAGCCTGTGCCCTACATTGAACATTTAGGTTGTTTCCTCTTATGTTTTTATAAAGAGTGATGATGACATCCTTTGTTTTGCTAAATCTTGCTACCATCCAATATTATTTTCTTAGGTTAAATGGATTTGGGGGCAAAGGACATACCATATTTTTAAGGCTTTCTATCCAGAAAAGATGTTCCAGTTGGTTTCCTCACTCTTGCCACCGTTGGGTATTAAAATTTTTTCATCGATATTTATTTCTTTGCCCATTTAAGCTATTGTAAGGGTCAAATATGCAAACTAATTTCAAATATTTATTAAAACATCAAACAAGAATTAATATCGATTTAACCTCCAGACCGCTCCTGTGATCTTCTTACGGTGATCAGGAGAGATACAGTTTACAGTTCACCTACTATGTTCTAGCCACAGAAGATTTCTAATCCTTATGACTACTCTGCAGTGCTGGGGGGAGGGGAGATTATCATCATTAGTTTACAGATGAGGCTCAGAAAAATAAAATGATTTGCCCAAGGTCACTAGCTCTTAAAGTGGCTGGGCCAGGGGCTTCCCTGGTGGCGCAGTGGTTAAGAAGCCACCTGTCAATGCAGGGGGCACGGGTTCGAGCCCTGGTCCGGGAAGATCCCACATGCTGCGGTGCAACTAAGCCGGTGCGCCACAACTACTGAGCCTGTGCTCTAGAACCCGCGATCCCCGACTACTGAGCCGGCAGGCTTAGAACTGGTGTTCCACAACAGGAGAAGCCACCGCAGTGAGAAGCCTGAGCACCGCAACGAAGAGTAGCCCCGCCTCGCCGCAACTAGAGAAAACCCACACACAGCAACGAAGACCCAATGCAGCCAAAAATAAATAAATAAATTTATATTAAAAAAAAATAGTGGCTGGGCCGGTATGCAAATCTTACTCCAAGACCCATACATATTCTTGCGCCCTCTGCTGGTGAGGATGTTTTATGGGGGGGCTGTCTCCACATTTAATCTCATATTCATAATTAAGAGTCAACTATAATGGAAATAAAACAAGTTTTGGAGGAAGGGGATCTGGGTTTCAAGAGTAAGTTTCTTAACCTCTCCAAGCCAGTTTCGTCTGGGTTATTCTGAGGTACAAATGAGGTTGCTTGAGAAGCACTTTATAAACTTTAAAGTACTTTTTATAATGTTTGTTACTATACCATCCTAATCTACTTACTCCCTGAATTTTTCCAAATTCACTTATTTTTCACCTATTTTTACATGGATCAAGTATTACTGAGCAACTTCTATGTGCACAGCACCATCTTGCTACAAAAGGGATAAAAAGAAGTGTAACCTTTAGCCCTTGTGCCCTTGACACTGAAAGTAGTGAAAACCAAAAGCTCAGGACACATTTCAGTAAAATGGTAAGGCAGACTCTGATTAAGTGATCAAGGGAGCAATCTGACTGGGACGCTCTATACATATTACATAGTGTGAAAAAGGAGCTTTTCATTTGAGGGGAAGCCTCATGCAAGAGCCAGGATTTAAGCTGACCTGGGAAATGAAGGAAGGAAGAAGTTCAGTTCGGGAAGAGGAAATTCTGCAAATTCCTCATGGATTGCAAGCTTAGAAGTATAATTCTTACTAAACCAGTTGCCAAGGTTTGATTTTTTTTTCCATTTCTTTTCATATTGCTCCATTCCAAGCACCCATTCTGAAAACTGTAATTGCATGCACAAACTGTTTTGATTGACAGACATGGGAGTCAATTAAAAAAAGAAAAAAGAACCTGCAAGTAATCACTGATCCTTTAAAAAAAATAATTCCGCAGACCAAGAAGTCTGAAAATTAGCTTAGAGAAAACAGTGGATATCAGGCATATCAGAAGCCATCTGACATAAGTGGCAATAACAAGGGGTTCTGATGCCAGCTTAGGCCCTTACAAGCTTATGACCTTTGGGGCCTCCTGCTTGGGAGAATTACAAAATTTTTGCGTTTGTTGCCTCGTCTGTAAAGATAGGTTTAGTGTAATATTTTACCTTGCAGAGTTGTGAGGATTAGTGACAGCATGATGATATAACTAGCAGAGTATCTTTAGGTAGCTATTATTAGAAAAATGCAAAATATAGAAGGTGCTCCTAACAAAGGCCAGGATGTTTTCGGTTCTAGGTTTTTGTAGTTTTCACTACTGTCAGGCAGGTAGGGCCATGAGAAGCTTCAGATGTCAGCTCCAGTTCAGAACAGATTATTGTGTTGCATGTTTCCTAAAAGTGCAGGCTGTTGCCTGATTTTTATAGGCATAGTGCCGATGAGAAACCTGCTACTTTCCTTAATCAAATGAAAGTTAGATTTTCCAAGACTAGAAATGGAGAATATCCAAGAGACAGTTGTTAACACCCCAGCTGTTCTCCCTGAAATGCACTTTCCCGTCGGGACTCTTAATCATCATTTCTGTTATCCTGGGAGAAGGGGAGGGAAATCGATGGGGGGGGGGGATATTGTTTCCCCCTTTACAGTTTGGCATAGATACCTTAATTTCCTTACTTAATTCTCCAGGACATCTGAGACTCGATACAACATTTAAATGTGACTTGACTAGAAGCTCAGGGATATTTAACGAAGAAATAAACTCAATGAGTAAGACAGCCACATAGAGCAACTTACAGAATATGACTTCCTTAGAGTCCTCATCTCAATATTTCCTAAATGCTAATCCCATGCTCTGTTCTGGCTTATGTTCTGTGAGTAGCAATGATCCTACCCTGGAGCCCTCAAGCTAATGGCAGAAAAAGGCATGGAAATATTTTCACCAAAATATATCAGAGAGCTATATGCACAGGGGTCAACCAACCCCTGGCATACCTCCTAGAGTAGGGACTATTTCAACTTTTGCCCCCCAGCACCAGCCATCTAGCACACTCTCCTCTCCCTACGCAGGAGAAGGTGTCCAGAGGAAATGGCATTCCTGCTACTAGCCATGATCCCATCCTCCAAGTCTCCTTTTCCTGTCTGAGGACCTGCCCATCCCTCAGTAACTGGCACCAGCAGCCCCTGACGTTGTTAAGTCATCCGCCCAAACAGGACCATTTTGTCTCCAGACCCCTCACACTACGTGGAGGAAGGAGGAAGAAGGATGTTTTGCCACAGTACCTGCCTAGCATAATGGAGGGCCTTCAGACTTTTATAACTTGTATGAGAAGCTGAGAAAAGTAGGCAGTAGAAGATGTCCATTGGACTGTATGAACAGTCATGTAAGTGTGTGTTGCTCATTTTTCAAGGACAACAGCTCAGGGCAAGAATGGATTTTGATAGCTGTCAGTCTGGGGAGACAAGTGCCAGTAACCCTTCGTCACTGTCACAGTGTCTTTAGAGTGTGGATCTCCAAAACAGTCGTGCAAATGCACTTACTCTTCTGATCCACCAAAATTCTCCCTTGGATGCAGCCCAGCCAATTGTGAAGGAGGAGGGATAGCCATTCATAATAAGTGGCCCATTCCACTAGCCCTCCGCCAGAGGGGTGCAGCCAATGGGCCCAGGTTCGGTTTTCAGATTCCGAGCTCTCCCACTAACCTGCGACTGCTGGGCCTCGGCTTCTTCATCTCAAGGCTGGAGCAAATCCTGTTCACCTCGCATGGTTACCGTGCAGATGAGAACCAAGGCATGTGTAGAACACCTCCCACTGTCTAACACATGGTGGGTGCTCATGAATGGTGGCTGATGCTAGTATACAAGGGACCCCAGAGAAGCACGCCAGACTGGTGAGCAGGGGATGTCCCGTTCCACTGCCCAAGGCGTTAACTGCCCTGGAAGAAACGTGGCGTCAAAACTGTGTTAAGAAAAATACATTTCAGGGCTTCCCTGGGGGAGCAATGGTTAAGAATCCGCCTACCAATGCAGGGGACATGGGTTCGAGCCCTGGTCCGGGAAGATCCCACATGCCGCAGAGCAACTAAGCCCGTGTGCCACAACTACTGAAGCCCGCATGCCTAGAGCCCGTGCTCCTCAACAAGAGAAGCCACCGCAAGGAGAAGCCCGCGTACCACAACGAGGAGTAGCCCCTGCTCACCGCAGCTAGAGAAAGCCCGCGAGCAGCAATGAAGACCCAACGCCACCAAAAATAAATAAATAAATTTATAATAAATAAATAAGTAAATAAATATACTGTGTTTAAAAAATAAAGAATACATTTCAGATGCTACCCTGAGATGGCCTCAGTCTTCCAAAAGGGGATTGTTCATGCCCATAATGCCACCCAAAATCCAATTGCAGAATTTTTATGATATTGGCATTTTAAAGAAAAATCAATGAATTTTCTTCATTGTGTTACTTTTATACTTCAATTGTAGCAAACTCTTGATTTTCTCTGAAATTAACCTGGTTTTATTTCTTTTGAAATTATACTGATACGCATGAATAAGCATCTCACGTACAAAGAAGAAAGCACTTCTATGTAATTATGTAATTTCCTGAACATGCAAATTACATATGGCGCCGGCTTCCAGATGAAAGCTCCTCTAGAATGCACAAATCGACAGGCCTAGAAGGCTCTATGTCTCCCGGTATAAAAATGTTATTTTATAGTGTTTGCGTTTGTTAGGTCACTCTCACACCAGAGTGGGATGAATGTGGCCAGATTCTGGGGGAAACATCACCACTTTGCCTGCCACTGGGAAGTTTAGCTGAGCTAATTAGTGGTCTGTGGTAACCTTCACTGATAGATGGGCAAACCACATGAAGAGACAGCCCAGAGAAACTGAAATGCAAATGCCTACCAATCACTTGAATAAAAGGATAAATAAGAGTGATGGACACTCTTATATTGCTGGTGTGGACTGGAACAACCTTTCTGGAAAGTCATTTGGCAAATGTATTAAGAGCCTTAAAAAGTTCACGCCTGAGGGCTTCCCTGGTGGCGCGGTGGTTGAGAGTCCGCCTGCCGATGCAGGTAGGCGCGGGTTCGTGCCCCGGTCCGGGAGGAT
The DNA here is from genome assembly GCF_963924675.1 of Phocoena phocoena. Lineage (NCBI taxonomy): Eukaryota > Metazoa > Chordata > Mammalia > Artiodactyla > Phocoenidae > Phocoena > Phocoena phocoena. The sequence continues at coordinate 50,901,665 of NC_089231.1, forward strand.
CCCACATGCCGCGGATGCGGCTGGGCCCGTGAGCCGTGGCCGCTGGGCCTGCGCATCCGAAGCCTGTGCTCCGCAACGGGAGAGGCCACAACAGTGAGAGGCCCGCGTACCGCAAAAAAAAAAAAAAAGTTCACGCCTGAGAGCGTGGGCTTGGGAGTCACACTGGCCGGGTTAGATTTTGGTCACACTCTCATGGTTTTGAGCACATTGAGCACGTTACCCTTTGTGCTTCAGTTTTCTCATCTGTGAAATGGGAATGATAATCTACCTTTTGTAGCATTGCTGTGAGGATTCAGTGCAGTAACATTGCAGTTAATGCTTGGTACGTGGCAAACACTCATGAAATGTAGTTACTGCAGTAATCCTAAGGAGCTATTGAGGCACAAGGTCAAACACTTATGCACAAAAATATTCATCGTAGCATTGTTTAAACTAAAAGAAAGTTGAAAAAAGAAACCCTAAATGTGGAGCAATGGAAAAACTAAGTAAATTATGTTTTACTCAAACAATGGGATATCGTGCTTCTATTTTTAAAAAAATTATGTCTACCAGGCTTTCTTAATGACATGAAAAATGTGTTTTGAAACAATGCTAACCAAATAAGATAGAGTAGAAACTAGATAGGTCACAATATCTCAACTTTGTGAAAAATCTGAATGGAATTGTTGTTTTAAATACTAATATGTGCCTAAAGCGTACATGTGACCAGAGGGTTAAGTCACTGGCTAGGATAGTAGGATTATGGTGATTTTTATTTGCTTCTTTTTGTTTATGCAAGTAGAAATAAGTGTGTGGTGGTCATTATAGAAACTGCTTCCCAATGAATATTTTTTAAAATATTTTTTAAATACATAGAAATAAAGCTTGGAAGAAGCTATGTCCAAATGTCAAATGGTGGAATTATTGGGGAACATTTTTCAATTTCTTTAGGGATATTAGGAAGCAAATAGCTTTCTCTGCCCCCGATGAGTAGGAGGTGGTTAGGCAGAGAGAAGGAGATGCCTTTTAGTAAGGAAACCAAGTATGAATGAAGGTACAAAGACAGGATAAGAAAGGAAAGGACTTTTTGGAAGTGGCTGGCAATGACTAGACGTCCCAGAACAGCTACGTTAAAAGGACTGTAGCAGTGAATAATGGGAAATAACACCAAAAAAACAGTATGTAGGGCCAGATCACGAGGAACCCTGAATCTGAAGGAAGGAATTTGAACCTATGGGCACTAGAGAGCCATAGGTGATTTTTATTTTTAAATTTTTTTTAAGTTTCATCTGGTTTGTTTGTTTGTTTTTGGCTGCTCAACTCAGCATGTGGGATCTCAGTTCCCAGACCAGAGATCAAACCCGTGCCCTCTGCAGTGGAAGCGTGGAGTCTTAACCACTGGACTGCCAGGGAAGTCCCCATAGATGAATTTTCAACAATAAGTGACACATGTGTCGAAAGCCAAACTGAAGGAGTATTAATTTGGCGAAGGTGCACATGGGGTTGAACAGAGAGTCTTAAGATCAGAGAGGGCTTTTTCTCCATTCTTCCATTTATGTATTTATTTATTCAGCATGCATTGAGCTCCTGCTTTATGCCATGCTCTCTGCAAGGCACCCAGTAAGGCAAGATCCCAGGCCTCAAAGAGTTAACAGTCTGCTGTGAAAATTGGAGAAAGAGAGCAAAGGACACAGGGTGGGTTCCCTTTTATGAGCAAGCCCTGAAATGGTCATTTCTACCTTCTAGTTTGACTTCTCACCAAAGCCCTGCTATTTATCCTATGTGACCTATGAAGAAACAGAGGCTCAAAAAAGTTAAGCGTGGGGTCGTGCTTCTGGTCACACAACTGATCCCTGGATAATTCCTTCCATAACATCTTAGGGTAGAGGTCTGTGTCACAGGGAGAGGCCGAATCCTAGGTGGTCAGAGAGGCCCCACAGTGAAGGTGATATTTGAACTTGGACTCTAGTGCACGTGTGAGATAGGGCATTTCAGGCCGTGCACAGGCATGGGGTCAGTAATGTTAGGACTCCATTACAACCATTTGGGCCCGAGGCGGTAACACTTGGAATTGGCAGTGAGAATGGAAAAGAAGGGTCAAGGGCAAGAGGCACTGAGGAGAAACTGGCTTCCAGATTTCCAACCTGGGGGGCAGCTGTAATTCCTGAAAGAACCAACAGTACCCGGGGAAGGGGGGAACAGATGAGAGGGTCAGACGCTGGCTACGTTCTGGCATGAGTTCCTGGTCTACACCATCACACAGGGGCCCGGGGGAAAGTAAGGAGTAAGAAGGTCTCATTTTTCTAAATAACACCTTTATCAGGTGGAAAGAGAAGTAGGCTTTGTTTTTGTACTGTCACAACCCTCCAGTCTGGTTACAGATGGGCTCACATGGTGGATGGCTGAGGACTCTGGTCTCTGGAGCCCCTACACTGGCCATAGCTACACATTCCATTTGCCCTCTGAGACACAATTCAGAGCTGACACAGCATCCTGGCCCCCTTTTGTGATGTACGTGAGAGAAGCTGTTGGAAACAAACCATTCCAGGACTGGGCTCATTTCAGCCATTTTCCAGGATCTTTTGATGGTAGGTGACAGCAACCCAGGTGAAAGCAGCTTAAGGAGAATTTATCTAAAGATATAGGAAGGTCTCAAGGAACACAGAAACAGGAATAGAGCTGGAGCCCGGGCACACAGAGAACCGTGGATGTGGGCCTGCCTTTTCTTGCCCCCTAACCTTCTCTGGTGCCTGGTTCAGACGCCATCATCTCCCTCCACAGATTCTGTTCCTCTAGTCCACTGGGCAAGAAATGTGGCCTCTGACGGTTTACAACCTTTATAACCTACAGAGCCTGGACCCTCCGGGTTTCCATTTCAAATTTACAAAGAAAGACTGAAAGCACAGCTTGTGTGGAGCTGGCCTTGGACTTCTCAACTAACAGGCATTCACTCCCAGAGGCAGATGGATGGTGTGTGGGCCGTAACATCTCTAGGTCTAATTTCCTTGCTTGGGAAATGGAGATACACTCTCTACCTTGGAGGTTACTACTGTGAAGAGTAAAGAGGATAAAAAGACATTGGTGATATTCAGACTTCCCACCAAGTGCTCCTAAAGGCAAAAAAGGAGGAGACTGGGACTACCCTGGCGGTCCAGTGGTAAGACTCCATGCTTCCACTGCAGGGGGTGCGGGTTTGATCCCTGGTGGGGGAACTGAGAGCCCACATGCCGCGCAGTGCAGCCAAAAAATAAAAATAAATAAAAAGGATACTGACAGCCTGAGGGGTATCTGGGTGAAGCTGGAAGCAGGACATTGATTTGAGGTCTTGTTTTTAGCATAAAAATGTGTTGGCTATGGGAATTTAGCATATGATAAAACTGACATCTCAAATTAGTAAAGATAAGATAAATTATTTAGTCAGTGATGTCGGGATTGACTGGGTTGCCAGCTGGGGAAAAAAAAAAAGATCCCTCACAGGGCTTCCCTGGTGGCGCAGTGGTTGAGAGTCCGCCTGCCTATGCAGGGGACGCGGGTTCGTGCCCCGGTCCGGGAGGATCCCACGTGCCGCGGAGCGGCTGGGCCCGTGGGCCACGGCCGCTGAGGCTGCGCGTCCGGAGCCTGGGCTCCGCAACGGGAGAGGCCACAACAGTGAGAGGCCCGCATACCACCAAAAAAAAAAAAAAAAAAAAAAAAAAAAAAAAAGATCCCTCACAGTCTACAGCATATTAAATTCCTGATGGAAGAAAGATTTAAATGCAAAAAATGAAATCGTAAAAGTAGTTAGGAAAAAAAAAAAAAAAAAAGTAGTTAGGAAAAGTGTGAAAGACCTTAGCAAAAGAACTAAGAACATGTCCTCGTGGTCTGCCTTATTCAACACTGCAACTCCATCCCCTAAAGCAGCGCTTGGTACAGAGAGAGGACTTAATAAACTTTTCGTGGAAAGAATTAATGAGAGAATATTTCTTTTTTTTTTTTTTTTTTTTTTTTTGTGGTTCGCGGGCCTCTCACTGTTGTGGCCTCTCCCGTTGCGGAGCACAGGCTCCAGACGCGCAGGCTCAGCGGCCACAGCTCACGGGCCCAGCTGCTCCACGGCATGTGGGATCTTCCTGGACCGGGGCACGAACCCGTGTCCCCTGCATCGGCAGGCGGACTCTCAACCACTGTGCCACCAGGGAGGCCCGAGAGAATATTTCTTAAATCACCTCAGATAGGAGAGAAGCTTTTCTAAAGATGATCTAAAACCCAGGAGCTATAAAAGCAAAGGTAAATTTAGCTACCATATATATGTATAAAACAAATGAGGTGAGGGGGGAGCGGAGGGAACCAAACTAATCAAAAGACAAACATACTGGAGGGAAATATTTGCAATTCACATAGCAAAAGGGACCCTTCCTTAATATTTAAAGAAATTCTAAATGTTGATAAGAAAAAAAAGCCAACAATCTAGTAGAAACATGGAGAAATGATATGAAGAAACAGTTCCCAGAATAAGAAATACAAATGTTTTTGAACATTAAAAAGAAAGAAAAGAAAAGAAAAGAAAGATACTCAACCTCCTTCATAATTTAATAAAAGCAAATAAAAACTCTAATGAGATACAAGTCTTCACCCATCAGACTGGCTAAGGTCAGAAGGTTTAAGAACACTGTGTTGTCCGTTGTGCGTTGGCTAAAGGATCAGGAAGCAGATACTCTGATGTAGTGTTGATTGGGAGCACTCCTCAGAGGACAAGTGGACCGTGCAATATGCCCTGTGACCTACTTCCAGGAATCCCTCCTACAGATATACTAACACACGTACACACGAAGAATATTCAGGGTTATATTTGTTGTAGTGCTGTTTGCAGTAGGAAAATACTGGAAATAATCATCACAGGGCTGGTGAACAAATGCTGGCACATCCATACAATAAAAAACTGTGCAGCTGTTGAAAGAATGAAATAAGTCTCTATGATTTATGAAAAGGTCTCCAAGATGTAGTGTTATCTGAAAAAAGCAAGATGCAGGGCAGTGTGTATTTTATGCTCATTATACTAAACAGCAACAACAACCCACAGACATGGGTACTTACTTGGACTGTGTATAGATGATTTCTTGGAGGATTCCCAAGAATCTGGGCATAGTGGTTGCCTCCTGGGAGTGAAGCTGGGTGGTTGGAGAACAGAGGGGTAAATTTTCATTCTAAACTCTTTTATACTTTGCAAATTTTGCTTCATGAACATGTATTACCTCTTCAAATAATAAATTAAGAACGTGTGTTAATTTAGCATTCTGCTCCGTGCTATTATATATCCACTATTGATTAATGTAAAAATCATGTTTTACATTACTTACCTCACGCTAATGAACTCTCCCTCCCAAACCTTTGAGTGAAATTAAAATTCTAGAAGGATGCAGCACATTTATCCTGGGACTTTGTCTGCTGGGCACACCAACAAGTGGCCCCTTTCTGAAGAGAACAGAACTTTGCGGAGTGTTTGGTACATTAAGTAGCTGCCCTACAAAAGTGAGTTCCTGTCTCTGCAGGAACGGAACTGTTCTGGGAGAGGGGCTGGAGGGAACCTCCGCTCCCCTGGCAAGGACAAGAGGCTGATGAGTGTCTTGTGCCCTGATCAGGACCTTGGGAGACCTGGAAATCTAAGGTCATGTAGGGTCCACATTCTTCAACCTAGCCCAGTCCCTGGCACATAGTAAGCACTCAAAAAAATATGTTTCTGGAATGAATGAACATACCAAGAGTTAACGGGAATCTCGCCTGAGGGAGTGACAAATGCCATTGGGAAACTTTGGGGAAGTCCCATAAATAGATGACATTTAACCTGGGGCTTTATCTTTTCCATTTTTTATTTTTTTGGCCATGCCATGGGGCATGTGGGATCCTAGTTCCCCCACCAGGGATTGAACCGGTGCCCCCTGCATTGGAAGCACGGAGCCTTAACCACTGGACCGTCAGGGAAGTCCCTAACCTGGGGCCTTAAGAAGGAATCCCTCGGGCTTCCCTGGTGGCGCAGTGGTTGAGAGTCCGCCTGCCGGTGCAGGGGACACGGGTTCGTGCCCCGGTCCGGGAGGATCCCACATGCCGCAGAGCAGCTGGGCCCGTGAGCCATGGCCGCTGAGCCTGCGCGTCCGGAGCCGGTGCTCCGCAAGGGGAAAGGCCACAACAGTGAAAGGCCTGCGTACGGCAAAAAAAAAAAGAAGGAATCCCTCACCTGGAGGACAAGGGGGATAAAGCAGGATTTCAGGCAGAGAGAACAGCTTACCTTTGGGCATAAGAGTAGAGGGATTGGAGCTCACAGAACACCTATCCGCCCTGCTTGGAGCAGCCATCAAATGTTGTCAGTTACCATGGGGGCATCACGTGTGTTGGCGGCTGTCTGACAAAGTGAATTGGGAAAGGTCCAGAAGCTGACAGACAGGAAAGAGAGTAACCAGGTCCCATTCACTTGAAGCCAGAGGAGGCTTTGGGAAGGGAGGCCCTCAGGCGGACCCTCACACACCCCTCCAAAGACTGACTGTGAGATGCTCGCAGCCTATCAGATCCAGCGCCTCGTTCTTAAACCACCCCCTTCATTATATTATTGCCGAGTGAGAGCCACGAAACAGAGGGCCACGATCGCTTATCCAGAATCCAAAACGCTTCGAAAATCCTAAATCGGTTTTTAAAATTTTGTCAACAAAACCTGCCCTGAGCTGATCTGAAGCTACACGTAGACGTAATTCATCGCATCTTATGTGTCCGTATATACGTTTTGCTGTAGAAATATGTGTGATTGATGACAGAATGCTGTTCTAGACCCCGCTGAGGGGTTATATAACATATTGTAGGAGCACCATACTACTTTTAGTACTTAAAGTCTGGAGAATTCTGAATTCTGAAACACATCTGGCCCCCAAGAGGTTTGCATCAGGATTTGTGGTCTAACATAATCGACCAACACACAAAATGTTTAAAAATAAAAGTAATATAATGTCCTGGGTGTAAAAGAAGAAATAAAAGAATAGAAGTGTATAAAAACAGAATAAGTATTTCAACCCGTAAATGCTGGGGCAGGACTATACCAGAAGACGGGGGTGGGGGGCGGCAGTGAGTGGCGACATAGACCGCTCCTGTGGAGGGGGGTTGCCTCTAAAGTGGACTTTGAATGTGGCAATTCAAATAAAATTGATAAAGTTATATATATCTTTTGCAACTCAAATGCTAGGAGTCCTTTTTGGATAAGTGGTCTGAGGTGATCTCTAAAAATGGTTCACTATTCACTTGACCCAGAAAACCCCACAGAATCATGCAAATCGAGAGACTCAGATCTTCGTGTCCACTTTAAGAGCACTCGTGAAACTGCCCAGGCCATTCAGGGTATGCATATCTGAAAAGCCACCACGTATCTGAAGGATGTGACTTTACAGAAGCAATGTGTACCAGTCTGTCTCTACAATGGTGGAGTTGGTAGGTGTGCCCAGGCCAAAGAGCGGGGCTGGACACAGGGTCGGTAGCCCCAAAAAAGTGCTGAACTTTTACTGCACATGCTCAAAAATGCAGAGAGTAATGCTGAACTTAAGGGCTTAGATGTAGATTCTCTGGTTATTAAGCATATCCAGGTGAGCAAAGCACCCAAGATGCCATGCAGGACTTACAGAGCTCATGGTCAGATCAACCCATACATGAGCTCTCCCTGCCACACTAAGATGATCCTTCCTGAAAAAGAACAGATGATTCCTAAACCCGAAGAGGAGGTTGCACAGAAGACAAAGATATCCCAGAAGAAACAGAAACTTATGGCCCAGGAATAAATGCTACAAAAAAAAAAAAAAAAGAAAAGAAAAAAATACTAGGAGTGGCATTGCCATGATTTTCCAAAATGGTGAACAACTCTCAGGAAAGTTCCAATTTAAAAAAAAATACAGTCGCCCTCAATGTACTCAATAGTTGCATTCCTGGAAAATCTGGTGCATATAAAAGCCATGCAGAATTACTTTGTGTTCATTTGCAAAACGTAATTAGGTTTTAGGCCCAGATGATTATAATGAGGTTTTTTGCTTACAAGATACGTTTTAATGAGACGTTTGGAAGTGATTCACACTGCAGGACAATTCTTTGTTGTGGGTGACTGCCTCACACATGGCAGGGCGCCTCTTGTCCCTGGCTCCACATGTTAAATGTCAGTAGTGTCCCCCAGACAGATCGTTATGACAACCAGAAATGCTCCTCACATTTCCAAAAACCTTAGGGTGGTAACCTCAGGAGGGAACGCAGCTCACCCCTAGCCACCCTCAGAACCACCAAATGGAGAAGTCGGCAGGGGTTGGTGGGTGCGCCGGTGGAGTCCCAGGGCACGCTCCGTCCAGGTGGGGAATCCCGCAGTCAAGTCTGGACTGAGCAGTTTGGATTTGAAGAACCTTGTTTTCCCCAGAATCTAAGGCTCAGGGAAACACACTGGCACTGGGTGTGCCAGCATGGAGCTGTGGCTCTCCGATTGGCCAACGTGTGGGATGTTTTGGCCTTGTGCATCGCTTTCCCCTGCCAGTGAGGTGGTGCCTTCTCCAGTGGGTGATGGGCCACCTGGTATTTGGCTGATCTCAGGTTGGGGCGTGTCAGGCAGCCCATGGCGGTGCACCTTCCTTTAAGACTCATTCTCCAAGTCTCTTAGTGGTTAGGAGTTAAACACAGCAGCATATTCACAATAGCCAAAAGGTGGAGGCAATGTAAGTGTCCTTCCATGGGGGCAGGGACAAAAAAAAATGTGTTACATACAGTGGAATATTATTCAGCCTTAGAAAGGAAGGAAGTTCAGGCACATGGGACAACATGGATGAAACTTGAAGACATCATGCTAAGTGAAATAAGCCCGTCACAAAAAGACAGATACTGTCTGATTCCACTCTTTAGAGAAGTCAAATTCAGAGAGACAGAAAGTGGAATGGTGGTTGCCGGGGGCTGGGGAGAGGGGGGATGGGGAGTTATTGTTGAATGGGGACAGAGTTTCAGTTTTGCAAGATGAAAAGGTTCTAGAGATGGATGATGGTGATGCGGCCCAACAGTGTGAATGCACGTAATGCCACTGTACTGCAGTTAAAAATGGTGAAGGTGGTAGATTTTACGTTACGTGTATTTTAGCGCAAATAAAAATTTAAAAGCAAATAAAGAGGGAAGGTGCTGATGGCACGACTACGAATCAAGTGTGCGCTCTGCTGTTTACCAGGCTGTTGTGGATCTTGGCCAGGTTAACCTGTCTGAGTCTTAGTCTTCCCATCTGTGAAACGGGGATAATGATGTACTAGGGGTGGGGGGAATTACGAGGGTCACTAACGCGTGTTTGTAAGCCACAGGGCACGCTGTCTGCACTCAGGAAGTGTGGCTGTTATAGTGCAGGTGGATTTCACTTATTCACTGCTCCGGAAAGCAATCTTTCCCCTCAGACACTCTCATAGAAGCATTTGGGGCATTTAGCCTAATAGCAAGGTCATATGGACACTAACAAAGCAGAATGACTGGGGACCCAGGACGGTGCGTGTATAAGCTTCCTGGGTCTTCCTGCCTGGGGGTCAGCTTCCTCTCCGCCCACAGTGAAGCATTCTCAGCTGTACTTTAGGCAACTTCACTGTATCTAGACAAAGGCCTTCTTAACTGACCCTCCCTCCCAGAGGGGCACTTCTCCGTAAGTGTAAAACCTCCAGTATTCCCCTTTAGACTCTTAGGGAGAGTTGATAATTGTTGACAGCAACAAGCATTCATTTTCTTTTGTTTTGATTAAACAATAATTTGATTGGAAAATGCTTCCTGGTGCAGTAATTAATGACCGGCTGGAGCTGCTAACGCTAGAGGTAAAGCAAAAGGCATTTAACCCAGCTAGCATTAGCTACCAGGAAATGTTAGACCTGGAGGGTAATCCCTGCTGGTACAAACTCTGAAATGGGGAGGGAGCAAAAGAGAGAAAAAAAAAAAAAAAACACTAAGCAATTTCTTCTTGCGCAATGAAAAGTTTAAAAATGGAGCGTCGTGTTGCCATAGACACAATTCCTGGCTCTGGGCTGTCCTCCATGCCTACATCCAGCGGCACAGCAATTAGATACGGTTTTCAGCAGGGCAGCTGAGCCTCCCAAGTACCTATAATGAACATCTGCAGCTCCAGGCTCCCGCGGAAATCCTCAAGCCTTCACTTGTCACTATAATTTCCTTGGGAAGTGTTTCTAATTACATATTTCTTGCTGCCTGCTCCAGGTCAAGTCTTCTTGTGTACAATATTCGAATTACATAAAACCACAAAACAGTGAGAGCGACCCTGGAGTGGTCCAAATTACTATGTATTTTGCTTTTAACTTAGTAGTTAAGCATTACTGGGTGTAATAGGGCATCGTTTGCATGAGCAAAAATAACGCTAAAGGAATGTGCCTCATTCTTTTTAAATCTCTGTAGAGGTCAGACCCATTTCAGCAAGACATTTATATAATAACAGAATTCCCAACTCCAACACATGGATCGTTTAACTATTATAGCGGGGTCTTTGTTAAGAGGAACTTAATTCTTCTGTATTATCTCCTGGGACCTGCCATCTAGGGAACTTCTGGTAGTTTAGTTCGCTGGAGGTGGTCTGTTAGTTTAGGTAGTTCTCCAAGATGTAAGACAACCTTCACCCACTAATTCTTAGAGAAAACTGAAGTCAAATGAATCTCAATCCAGATGCTACTGTATGGATGTTAAATTTTCTTTGGAATTGAGTAAATTGGAGGATTCTTCAGCTCTTGAAGAAGAGGCAAAAATGGTTTTCCAAAAGGGTAGGTTGGCTAGGGTTGGGGGTTCCCCTCCTTACGGGGGAGGGGCCTAAGTCCACCACCCTCTCTACCTTGCCTTGTGTTACGCAAGATTGAGCACCTGCAGGACCCAGAGTTACTGACTACCTGATCGTCTTGGGGGGCCTGAGGAGTTATGCTCAGCTGAGCCTCCAGGCAGTGCCCACTGGGGGAGGGCCGGTTCTGGCCCCGGCTTGCAGCTGATGCAAGAACATCTTCCGACCCCGTTCCCTAAGGAGTTTCAGCAGAAAGTGGCAGCCCTGCAAGAAACAGCATTTGCTCTAGGCTTGCTTCTGCCCACTGGCTCCTCCTCCCAGTCTCTAAATGTTGAAGCCTAGGGTTCATTCCGGGACCTCTTCTCTCTGTCTGCACTCAGTTCCTAAGTGATGTCATCCAATTACGAGGCCCTGAATCAATACCATCTGTAGCAGATTGTGTTTTCCAGAGTTGGCCACAACAATATCTCCATCCCATATGCTCTTCTACAACGTGGTCTTCACACTCTCTCCATGGAGAGAAGGGATCTATATCCACCACCCTCCCCATCCCACCTTGAGTCTTGGCAAGCTCTAGCTCTCTGGTAGCCCAGAGGATGAGGTGGAAACGATGCTGCGTGACTTCCAAGGCTAAGTTAGGAAAGACGGTGCAGCTTCCACCTTGTTCACTGGTACACTCACTTTTGGAGCCCTGAGCTGCCACGTAAGTAGTCCAGCTACCCCAAGGAAAACCAAGCTACATGGAGAAGCCACTCTAAGTGTTCCAGTTGACAGCCCCTGCTGAGGTCCCAGTGAAGAGCCAGCTTCAACTGCCAGATTTGTGAGTGAAGACACTTCCTGGTGATTCCAGCCCCAGTCATCGTGTTGCTTCGAACCCTTGAGTCTTCCAAGCTCAGACCCAAGATTTGTGGAGTAGAAACTAAACGTTCCTGCTGTGCCCTGCCCTGAATTTCGAACCCACGAATTGGTGGGTAAATGAAATAGCTGTTTTAAGCTAAGTTTTGGGGTCATTTCTTATATAGCAGTACCATCTGCAACACCATCTGTATGCCAGTGACTCCCAAGTTTCTATCTCCAGCTTAGGGCCTCTCTCTGAGCTCTAGACTCGCGTATCCGACTGTTGATTTAGCTTTTTCACTTGGATGTCGAACAGGCTTCTCATAGAACATGCCCCAGATGCAACTATTGACCTACCCTGCCCTGCAAAGCTGCCCTTCCCTCAGGTGTCCTCATCTCAATAAATGACACTGAAACCCAATTGCTCAGACTCAAAATCTAGACATAGTCGGTGACTCTTCTCTTTCTCTCCCAACTCCCATCCCGTCCATCAGCAAATCCCATCAGCTCTACTTTCAGAACGTTTCCCAGATAGGATTACCTCTCACCTACTCTACTGGTATAACCCAAACCCAAACTGCATCTTCTCTGTCCTGGATTATTGCTATGGCATCCTAACTGGTCTCCCTGCTTCCACTCCTGGCCTGTAGTCCTCACCTCCATCAAGTCTCCAGAAGGCACAGTAAACATCTCAAGATGTAAATCACAGCAGGAGCCTCGACTCCTCATTCACTCATCTGGTTGTTGACCAGGAATCTAGCTGGGGCTGTTGGTGAGAACACTCACATCCAGCCTCTCCATGTGGCCTGCACTTCCTCATAATGCGGTGGCTGGGTTCAGAGACCAAGTGTCCCAAGAGAGAGGAGAGCCAACTAGGAGCGCATCTAGGATTTAGCCTTGGGCATCAAGGCTAAATTCTGCCACATTCTACTGGCTGAGGCAGTTAGGAAGGTCCACCCAAGTACAGAGGCAGGGAACACAGACTCTACCTTTCCATGAAGCCTGTTAGGGTCACACTCTAAGAGGAGCATATATAATGGGATATACATTGGTGCGGCCATCCTTGGGAAGTATAATCTGCCACACTGTTCAAGAAGATTTAACTACATAAGAAGGAAAACCGTACACCAAAAAATTCCATAAGCATAATGTAAATGCAAAAGACAGTATAAAGAAATGCTAACTCTTTTTCCTAAGCCCCTCACTGAGCCCCTCCTCTAGGCTTTGTGGGTTGATTACAGGCATATTTGGCGGGTTAACATTTTATTTTTTATTTATTTTAAATTGTTTTGGCCACGCCACGCAGCTTGTGGGATCTTAGTTCCCTGACTAGGGATTGAACCTGGGCCCTCTGCAGTGAAAGCACGGAGTCCTAACCACTGGACCATCAGGGAATTTCCTCCCCCACCCTTTTTTTGTTTGCTTGTTAATACTGCGGAGGGAAACTGAGTCTAATGTGCCTGCTTCCTCTTTTCTCTGACGGCAGGAAGAAGAGAATGATGTCTCCTTCATCTCAACCTATAAGGCTCGCTTCAAATGATACTTTCTCCACAGACCCTCCCTGACTTCCACTGTGTGAACACTGAGTTTTTCCCCATCTCACAAGGTACTTATACTTTCTTCCTTGTATTTCAGTCTCTTTTAAATATCTGTCTCTTTTAAATCTTACCTCTCTTTAATTCCTCCAGGGTATACTGAACTATAAATTTCTCAAGGGAGAGGGACTCTTTTTGGATTCATCACTGTTGCCTTTCTGCTCTGATCTTTGCACTGTTCACATGTGTTAATTATGCAATGTGTGCTGGTGGAATTCATGAAGAAGCAGTTGTGTCCAGTGTCTGTCTCATCTATATTTAATAATCCTGGAATGTAGTAGGTGCTCAATTAAAACATGTTTTTGGTGAATGGATTGTGATCTACTAACTACAGGACATTTCAGGGGGAAGTAAGCATAAGAGCTGGTCCCAGCCTTCAGTTACTATTTATACCTTGCCCAACAATGAAAAAGCTATCACAAGGCAGGGCATGATTATGATTTTTTGACAAAAGTCTGTGGGACTTAGAGAAAGCTTTTGTAAACCTATATAGCCAAAGTCAGAAAACATAAAGGAGAAGACTGATAGTTTCTACTGCATAAAAATGAAACACTTCTGTACATTTAAAAAAAATCATAAATACAAGTAAGGCAAATGGAAAGCCAGGAAAAACTTGTCAGTATATTAACAAAAGGTTACTATCTTTAATATTGGAAGAGGTCATCTATGTCAGTAAGAAAAAGACAAACATTTTTTAGTTAGGGAAAGGATATAAATACTCAAAACAAAAAGAAAAATATAAGTGGTTAATAAACAGAAGAAAGAAAACCTTTAACCTCATTAGCAATCGTAGAAATTCATAGGAAAACCACACTGAGGTAACATTTTTCTTTTATCAAATTGGCAAACTATTTTTGTTAAAATAATCTGCAATGTTGGCATGATTAGAAAGACTGAAAATTGATGTTTAAAATGGACATGCTTTGTAACCCGGCATTTCAACATCCCCAATTTATGCCAAAGAATTTATTGCTGAGGTTTGCCAAGATCTGTACACAAAGACACTTTATGAAGTACTGATTTTAATAGCAGAAAACTGGGATTAATGTCCAGCAATTGGAATTAAATTGGTTAAATAAATCATAGCACCACCCTGTGATACAACATTATATAGCCATTTCAAGTGCTGATATGAAATAATATTTAATGAAGTGGGAACATATTCATGTTACATAGTTAATTTAAAGTTTCAATTTATCAAGCAAATGTAGAATTGTTTTCTTTTTCATCATATATATTTCCATAATCAAAAACATGCATGGGGGGCTTCCCTGGTGGCGCAGTGGTTGAGAGTCTTCCTGCTGATGCAGGGGACACGGGTTCGTGCCCCGGTCCGGGAAGATCCCACATGCTGCAGAGCGGCTGGGCCCGTGAGCCATGGCCGCTGAGCCTGCGTGTCCGGAGCCTGTGCTCCGCAACGGGAGAGGCCACAACAGTGAGAGCCCTGCGTACCGCAAAACAAAACAAAACAAAACGAAACAAAACAAAACAAAAAAACATGCATAGAAGAAGCCTAGAAAGATTTACATCAAAAATTTTAGGATTCTGTGATTTTACTTTTTCTCACCTCTTTTTTGTGTTTTTAAACTTTCTAGGGAATTCTCTGGTGGTCCAGTGGTTAGGACTCTGTGCTTCCTTTGCAGGGAGCACGGGTTTGATCCCTGGTCGGGGAACTAAGATCCCGCAAGCAACGCAAGCTGTGTGGTGCGACCAGAAACAAAACAAAGCAAAACAACTTTATACAGTAGCATTCTTTTCTATCCAGGAAAAAAATACCATTATTTCTTTTAAGTGGTGTGGACGTTGCCCCTGCAGTATAGGTGGGAATGCCAGTTCTGGCTCTTTCCTTTGAAAATATCTCTAGGTGCCATGGGTACACATTTACAAGAGCCCATTTTCTCCTGAGAATAGAGTGAGGGTGCGAGGAATTTTGGTGAATGTTTGTACTTGCAGCTTGTCCTGGAGTAAATCTTTAAGACTGTGGGAATAGGTGCTTTGTGCTCTGTTGAGCTGGCGAATGTATGTCAGGTTTCCTGTCCTTCTGTCTCCGTCATGTGCAAGGATCTGTGAGTGGAGGGTTTCATTAATCTGAATGCATCTGCAACCCCATCAGGAGCATTTCGGTTTCATGGACAAGTGGTTTGCTTTATTTGCTTTATTTGCTCCTGACGGAAATAAAGGGATGATACAATTAGTTCTGTCTGCTGCACGTGGGGGTGGAGCTTAAGTGAATTAAAACGTTCTGTGGCAAAGTAAACGTGAAATGGGCGTGAGAAGTTGGATAGCAAGAGGAAAGCAAAGTTTACTGATTTTCTCCTTTATTTGGCTCTCAGGTTTACGAGGATACACAAAAATCACACAAAGAAATCTGATGGGAATTGTCCCTGAAACTAAAAAATAACATCGCCACTGATTCAGCCTTCATGAATCCCTCTGACTCTATTTCCAAATATAAGCCCTATATAAAACCACCCCGTTTCACTTTGGGGACCACTAAAACAAGTGACTCTTATACGACAGAGAAAAAGAAGACGTTGTAATAATATGTGTGTTCAGATGCTTGCATCAAATGTTAAAAACCCATCAATTCACAATGTAGAATACCACCTGCCCACAGGTACAAACAAAAACGTTTCCTTTGCTCCAAGGGATCTTTTTTCCATTTTATTATTGCTAGTATAAGAGATCAGGAAATGTCTTAAAATGCACAAGTGGTTTTGCTGACTTTTTATGTGGTTTCTTTTGAATTCAGGAAGCTTTGAATGACATAAATGAGCTCTGTACAGATGTTTCTAGAAGGTTTATGGCTCATCTCTGAGGTTCCCAGAGAGTGGTCAGCTCCACATCACACCTCATGGGACCCCATGGCCCATGACAATGAAATCAAAGGAGGCTGTAATTTTCTCTCAGCCTTCTTTGGGCTTGAAAACTGGAAACAGCACAGAAGACCATACATTCAATGACACATCAGATTGGCATCTTCCCTGTGCCAGCAGCCATGCCCACGAGCTATCATGGTGTGATGTGTTACAGTCCTTGACCTGCTGGTGTTTATAGCTGGGGGTGAGAATGGAGCCAGGGAGGGAACATTAATTTAATAGGCTTCTGGGTGTTTCCATCCTTATTTCACTCTTGGACAAGCCGAAGAAGGAAATGGTTTTCAGCAACCTCTGTGATAAAAACTATTTGCTTATTCAACTGAGTTATCTCTAAAAAATGTTAAAGGACAGTTTAATAATCACTGTCCCCCAACTGTCTCTCTCTAAATATAGTTCACGTATATGAAGCATGAATCTCTCTCTTCCTTTCCTCCACACTCTCCCCGATTTTCCCCCAAACTGGCCTACTTTAGCTGTTTTGTCCTCTCCTTTTTCTCATCTTTTTTCCGATGGATTTTTCCTTCTTCTTCTCTAGCAACTCTCTGTTCTTTCCCATGTAAATCAAACCAGCCTACCTTGGCCATTCTCTCTAACACCACACACAAAGGCCCAGAGTCTACCAGGAAAGGTAGAATTCTCTTAATGGGTGTGATAACTCCAAGTATTAGATACTATTAACTCACCAGACAGACAGATGAGAAACCCGGACATAGAGAGGGCAAGTAACTTAGCCAGGGCTGTGCAGCCCTCGAGTAGCAGAACCAGCCTTCAAAATTCCTCATTCCAAAGCTTGGGCTGTTTCCAAAGTACAAGCGGAGGTCCTCAGGGAGGGCTCTGGGTGGATGAGGAACAGAATTAAGTCATATTTACCGACAGCCACATCCTCTTAGATTCATGGAGCGGCTTCCATGCCCAGGACAGGAAATAGCCCTTCTCCCAGGAAGCCCCCCGTGGTGTGTGTCTCAGGCGACACACACATTGTGGAAGAAAAGCATTCTTGTTCTCAGAGGCCTGTATCTGCACAGCGCCAGGGGGCCACTCACACTGTTTTCCCATGAATGGTGCCCCCTGGAGTTGTGTGAGGGCTCGGCCTTGGCTGCATGGTTGCTTTATTTCTCACGTTGCTTTTTTTTGGAGGTCTTGAGGGGAAGGACTGTGACATCTGCTCTTGGAATGTTTCCAGCCCTGCTGAGGTTCAAAGCCCGCATCTGTTCCAGGGTCTTTCACTTCTGGTTCCTCTCAGTTCTCACTGACACTTGGGGCGGGGACCGATAACCTAAGCTTAAAATTCACATTGTCTTAAGAACCTAGAAGAGGCAACTCATGTAGTTGGAAGTATTTGAAAGGCTCTGAGAAAAAGGTATCCCAAAATGTATGTGTGAATGTACATTCTCTAGAAGTTACTGTCGTGTAAAATTCCGAAATAGCCACTTTTAGGTGAGAATCTATGAATCATTTTGGTGAATGTGGGGTGGGGGAGGGGAAGAACAGGAAGCGAGGAGACTTCAAGGTTTCTGTAGAAATAATTCGAGGGTAGGGGCATCTTCTCTCCCTTCGTCCCCCTTAGGTAGGTTTCCCGACTTTGTTGGACCCATTAGAGTCTGAACTCCGCTTTCCTGTGGCCAAAGGGTCACGGCAGTGTCCTAGCGGAAACTCCTGGGAGCTGGTGACCAACGGGAAGATCAGCAACAGTGAGAAAAGCAGCCTTGATCTGTGGACCAAGGGCGGCTTTAAATGAGTGGAACTCCATGTACGTGGGGTTTGAATAAGCCTGTGCGTCCTAACCCATTTTTAGTACCTGTATTTGATCTGCTTTTAGCATGATGACCAATCAACAGACAGTTGGCTTACAAGAGCTAGAAGGGAAGGGAAGCTGAAGGAGGCTTCTCGAAAGCAATGCCACCTAAAACAAAACCATTTCTCGTGGCTGGCTTTCATCTGTCAGAAAGCTTTGCACGTGGGATCAGGGGTATTGAAGCAAGAAGAAGGGAGTTATGGCTTTTGTTCTTCTCTATTCTGAATCAATAAAAGTAACAAACCTTGTGTGATTACAATAAGAAATACATACTTGGTCTTCCTCACCCGTTCCTGACACAGAGCTCCTAAATCCCTTGGAATTCCGTGGATGACAGGGACTCTTTTATTTTTTCTTCAACATCTTCATTGGAGTATAATTGCTGTACAATATTGTGTTAGTTTCTGCTTTATAACGAAGTGAATCAGCTATACATATACATGTGTTCCCATATCCCCTCCCTCTTGCATCTCCCTCCCACCCTCCCTATCTCACCCCTCTAGGCGGTCACAAAGCACCGAGCTGATCTCCCTGTGCTATGTGGCTGCTTCTGACCAGCCATCTATTTTACATTTGGTGGTATATATATGTCAATGCTACTCCTTCACTTCGTCCCAGTTTACCCTTCCCCCTCCCTGTGTCCTCAAGTCCATTCTCTACATCTGTGTCTTTATTCCTGCCCTGCCCTTAGGTTCATCAGAACCTTTTTTTTTTTTTTTTAGATTCCACATATATGTATTAACATACGGTATTTGTTTTTCTCTTTCTGGCTTACTTCACTCTGTATGACAGACTCTAGGTCCATCCACCTCACTGCAAATAGCTCAATTTCGTTTCTTTTTATGGCTGAGTAATATTCCATTGTATATATGTGCCACATCTTCTTTATCCATTCATCTGTTGATGGACACTTAGGTTGGTCCCATGTCCTGGCTATTGTAAATAGAGCTGCAGTAGACACTGTGGTACATGACTTTTTGAATGATGGTTTTCTCAGGGTATATGCCCAGTAGTGGGATTGCTGGGTCATATGGTAGTTCTATTTTTAGTTTTTTAAGGAACCTCCATACTGTTCTCCATAGTGGCTGTATCAATCTACACTCCCACCAGCAGTGCAAGAGGGTTCCCTTTCCTCCACACCCTCTCCAGCATTTATTGTTTGTAGAGTTTTTGATGATGGCCATTCTGTCCAGTGTGAGGTAATACCTTATTGTAGTTTTGATTCGCATTTCTCTAATGAGTAGTGATGCTGAGCATCCTTTCATGTGTTTGTTGGCAATCTGTGTATCTTCTCTAGAGAAATGTCTATTTAGCTCTTCTGTGATAGGAACTCTTTTGTTCTAATTAGGCTCCTCTTGGCTGGCCCCTAGGTAGCTTCAGGATGGGGCTAGTCTCCAGAAAGGCCAAGCTATGGTTAGAGGCATGGACCTATGGGGAAAAAGGAGGGGTTAGAGACGGAGTTCAACCACCAATGGTCAATGACTTAATCAATCACACCTACGCAATGAAACCTCCATAAAAACCCCTAAACAATGGGTTTTGGAGAGCTGCTGAGTTGGTGAACACGTCTTGGTGTGGGGGTGGGGGGTGGGCAGCAGACGCAGAAAGGGCGTGGAAGCTCTGCATCCCTCCCCCATACCTTGCCCTATGCATCTCTTCCGTTGCCTGTTCCTCAGTTGAAGTCTTTATAGTACACCGAAAATAGTAAAGTTTACCTGAGTTCTATGAACCGTTCTAGTGAATAATCAAACCTGAGGAAGAGGTTGTAAGAACCACCAAATTTATAGCTTGTTGGTCAGAAGTACCTGTGACAACCTGGGACTACGGCCAGCATCTGAAGTAAGGGGAGTGCAGTTTTGTGAGACTGAGCCTTAAACCTGTGGGGTCTGCACTAATTCAGTGGAGTTAGTGTCAGAATTGAATGGAATGGAATTGTAGGACACCCAGTTGGTATGAGAACTGGAAAATCTGTTGGTACAGAGGAAGAAAACCACCTCATTTGGTGTCAGAAGTGGTATGAGTGGAAACAGTACACCTTGTTACAAGTGTTCTTTGTTGGGGACTGAGAATTCTGCAACCTTGAAACAATGAACACTGGGGTTTCGAATAGAGCAGGCAGGGACAATGAATAGCCTTCTGGCTGTGTCTGTTTTTTCACTCTTGGACAAGCAGATAAAAGAAGATGGTTTTAAACAGCCGGTTTGATAAAACTATTAGTTCATTTGAGGTTTGGGGAGGGTTGTTTTATTTTTTTAAAGATAAATAACTGTTAACTGCTATACCGTGTTGTAGGGCTCATGCCTGCCCTGTTGTCCCGGCTCTGGCAACAGTGGGAGAGACTCAGCAGCCTGGGATCCAGAAGTGACCTGCTGGCTATGTTGGTGACGCTGGACAAACAGCTGGGCCGTAGACCACATACTTGAGGAATGTTTTCCCAGCCTGGCCAGGGGAGGTTGCGCACTGTCCCGGTTTGTTCATCCACTTTCTGCAGCCAGTGTAGAAAAAGCAGGGGCCGTTGTCACAAATCGATGATATGTACCTCACATTCAAAGTTCTTCACATATTGTGATGCTATATAAAAATAACATACTATTTGTCATTTATGATTTTTAGAATCAAAGTGTGTTCACTATGCAAAGATGAGTTGACAACATATTCTCTAAACATAGCTGAAGAATGTTAAGAAACCGGAATAGTATTTTAGAGAGAAGCGCACTTGCTTTCAATGAGTAAAACTCCATGTGCTTGGGGTATGAATAAGCCTGGCCATCATAATTCATTTTAATATTTGTCTTTGATCTGCTTTTTGTATAATGATCAATCAACAGACATTTGAGTGACTACTTGAAGAACCTTTGATGTAGAAAATGCTAGGCTAGAATCACGATCTCGTGCCCTATTTGGACTCTATGGAAAAGAAAAGTACTCCTTCTCGTTTAGTGTTCAGGAGGAATCCCTTCATCAATTTATGTTGGTATTAGCAATTCATAATCTACTAAAATGTGGAACAGAATAAAATTAAAAGTTCATAATAAAGAGCTGAGTACAGGCTTTCTAAAAACTCAGTCATCAACACATTCAAGTGATGTGTCCAAGCTGTGGTCTTCTTAGAAGCTGTCTAGAAAACTCTGTCTTCATAGAAACTCTCTAGTCCCCCCCACCCCCACCCCAGAGTGTTTTTTTGCTCAACTAGTAGTACATAAACATTATCAACTGCTTTGAGTTGCCAGTTGTTTTTCCCAAGAAAAACATGCTGTTGTTATCAAGTATCTAGGTTGTGAAATTTTTACAGCTTCTCAAAAGCTCTTCATGAAGAGAAATGTTCTCCAGCAAGGACAGCAATCACAGCCTCAGACATACACACACACACACACACCCTTATCCTTCAAAAATTCAGAACATTCGTGCCTGTGTCAACATGATTTCAGATAGGCACCAACCCACGAACCCAAACATTGTGTTGGCAGAGCCAGTAAACAAAGAAAAAGCAGTGATCTGTTTGCCTCCACCTCATCTGCCACCATGGGCACTGTATTTTAATGCATTTTTGTTAGGTAGCCAACCCTGCCGTAATTTGTGTCTACTTGGGCCTTTTACTAGGAAGTATAGTTTCTGATTTTTAGAAGAAAAAATTTGTTTTCTTAAAGACAGAACTGTGAATGTCAGTCACTTAATGAAGGCAAAAAAGATATATGAGGTTTTAAGAAATCACATTTCGGGGACTTCAGTGGCGGTCCAGTGGCTAAGACTCTGCGCTTCCACTGCAGGGGGCATGGGTTCGATCCCTGGTCCAGAAACTAAGATCCTGCATGCCGTGCAGTGCGGCCAAAAATATAAATTAAAAAACAATCACGTTTAGAAGGAACACAGTCATTTATATCAGCCTGTCATGAGTATTATCGCCCCAGCGCATACGTGAATTACACAGCAGGGTCTTTTTGGTCACAGTTTGTAGCATGACTCACCTAGATTTACCAACTCCTGAAGGAGCTGATGAAACAATGCTTAAAAAAAATAATAAATTGCACTTCTATTTAAATTTTAAAATATTGTATATAAATAGCACTTTCTGTGACCAAAGTCCCCCAACTCCCATTTAAAAACTTATATGGTGTTTTCTCCATGATCATGGATTGCCTTTCTGGCTGGACTGTAAGCTTCTTTTTTTTTTAAGTGAAATATAGGTGACATGCAATATTATATTAGTTTCAGGTGTACAACTTAGTGTTTCACCGTTTATGTACATTATGAATTCATCACCACAATAAGTCTAGTAACCATCTGTCACCACGCAAAGTTATCACAATATTATTGACTGTATTCCCTATGCTCTGCATTATGTCCCTGTGACATTTATTTTATAACTGAAAGTTTGTACCTATTAATCTCCTCACCTATTTCAGCCAACCACCCCCATACTTTCCCTCTGGTGACCACCAGTTTGTTCCCTGTATCTATGAGTCTGTTTCTGTTTTGTTTTTTGGATTCAACATATAGGTAATATCATACAGTACTTGCCTTTCTCTGACTGACTTATTTCACTTAGCATAATACCCTCTAGGTCCACACATGTCTCAAATGGCAAGATTTCATTGTTTTTCATGGCTGAGTAATATTCCATTGTGTGTATAGATATAGATATTATATAGCTCCAAATCTTTATTTATTCATCTATTGATGGACACATATTGTGTCCATATCTTGGCTACTGTCAATCAGTGGACATAGGTGTGCAGATACCTTTTCAGATTAGTGTTTATTCATTCAACCACTCTATGTCTTTTGGTTGGAAGCCTTTAGGCCATTTATAGTCAAATGTTATGTATTGGCATTTTAATTATTTTTGAATTGTTTTTGTAGTTCTTCTCTGTTCCTTACTTTTCTTGTTCTCTTCCCTTATGATTTGATGACTTTCTTCTGTGCTATGTTTGTATTCCTTTCTCTTTATTTTTTGGTGTCTCTGCTATAGACTATTCGTTTATGATTACCATGAGGTTCATGTAAAATAACTTATGTATATAGCAGTCTGTTTTAAGTTGATGGTCGCTTAATTTTGAGCACATTCTAAAAAAACTACATTTTTACTCCCCCTTGCACATTTTATGTTTTTGACATTGTATCTTACACATTTTTACTTTCGTGTCGCTTAGCTAATCATTTTAAATATAGATGATTTTACTACTTTTGTCTTTTAACATTCATACCACCTTTACTATATGTTTGCCTTTACCAGTAAGATTTTTTCTTTCATAATTTTCTTGTTTGCAGTTATGGCCTTTTCTTTTCTGTCTAAAGTTCTTTTAACATTTCTTGTAAGGCCAGTTTAGTGGTGATGAGCTCCTTTAGCTTTTGCTAAAGGATGGCTGGGGAACCATCTCTCCTTCAATTCTGAATTATAACCTTGTCAGGTAGAGTTTTATTAGTTGTATTTTCTTTTCAGGACTTTTCATAAATGGTGCCAGTCCTTTCTGGCCTGTAAAGTTTCTGCTGAAAAATCAGCTGGTAGTCTATGGGGGTTCCCTTGTATGTAACTAGTCGTTTTTCTCTTGCTGCTTTTCAGATTGTCTCTTTAACTTTTGACATTTTAATTATAATGTGTCTGGGTGTGGTTCTCTTTGGGTTCCTCGTGCGTGGGGCTTTCTGTGATTCCTGAACTTGGGTGTCTGTTTTCTTCACCACATTAGGGAAGTTTTCAGCCATTATCTATTTAATAGGTTTTCTGTCCCTTTCTCTCTGTCCTCTTCTGGGACCCTATAATATGAGTGTTAGTACACTTGCTGTTGTCCCAGAGGCCCCTTAAACTATCCTCATTTTAAAAAATTCTCTTTCTGTTTGCTGTTCCAATCTGATGATTTCCAGTTCCTTGTCTTCCAGATCACTGATATCTTCTGGATCTTCTACTCTGCTGTTGATTCTCTCTAGTGTGTTTTTCATGTCAGTTATTGTATTCTTCAGTTCTGACTGGTTCTTTTTTCTATTTTCTATCTCTTTGTTGACGTTCTCACAGAGTTTATCCATTCTTCTCCCGACTTTGGTGGCCATCTTTATGACTATTTCTTTGAACTTTTTATCTGGTAACTTGCTTGTCTCTGTTTCATGTAGTGATTTTTCTGAAGTTTTGGCCTGTTCTTTCATTTGGAAGGTGTTCCTTTGTCTCCTCATTTTAACTAACTCTTTGTGTTTGTTTCTATTTTTAAAAAAATATTTATTTATTTATTTGGCTGTGCTGGTCTTAGTTGTGGCACGTGGGATCTTGGTTGCAGCGTGCAGGATCTTTGTTGTGGCATGCGGGATCTTTAGTTGCGGTATGCAAACTCTCAGTTGCAGCGTGTAGGATCTAGTCCCCTGACCAGGGGTCGAACCCTTGAACCTGGGCCCCCTGCATCAGGAGCATGAAGCCTTAGCCCCCAGACCACCAGGGAAGTCCCTTTGTGTTTGTTTCTATGTATTAAGTATACCAGCTACATCTCCAGGTCTTGAAAGAGTGGTCTTACGTAGAAGGTGTACTGTGGGGCCTTGTGGCACATCCCCCCACCCTGTCATCAGAGCCAATGCTCCAGTGGGCTGTGTGGGCAGTGTGTGCCCTCCTGTTGTGGTTGGGCCGTGATTGCTACAGGTGCATTGGTGGGCAGGGTTGCTTCTTAGCCATGCTGGCTGAGAGGTCCTGTCACAACTGCTGCAGGTGTGCTGATATGCGGTCCTGGCCCCTAGTGTTGCAGTGCCTGGCCGTGACTGTTGCAGGCATGCTGCTGTGTAGGGCTGGCCCCTCCTGGAGTGGGAGCCACCCCCTGGAGTGGGCACTGGTGCTGGCCAGTGTGGCCTGCCAGGTGGGAGAGGGCAGGAGCCACTTCGGAGGGGCTGGCTGGGGTGGGCAGGCTGGGCAGGGCTGGTCTTCAGGGGAACACCAGGGTAGGACACATGGAGTTAGCTAGTTTGATGAATAATGACAGACGTAGTACCCACCGGCACCAGGCCAGCTAGGTGGAAGGAGAATTTTTTAAATGGCGCCCAACAGCATTTCAGTCCCAGAGAAGGTTCCACCAGATCGCCGCCCCTCCAGCACATACCCTAAAATTAGTCAGTGAATCACCTGGGAACTTTACAAGCTGCTGCCTCTGCGCTGGGCCCTTGAGCCAGTGAGTTTGTGCCCAGGCTCTTCAAGATCAGCGTCTCAGTTTCCCACAGGCCTCCAGCTCCCCCGGACATAAGCCCTCTGACTTTCAAAGTCAGGCCGTATGGGGGCTTGGCTTCACAGCGCAGGTCCCCTACTGTAGGGGGGCTTCCGCAGCTGTGCTATCCCTCCCGCTTTGTGGGTGGCTGCACGGGGGGTTTGGGTTCTGACTAGACTGCATCTCTGCCCCTCCTACCTGTCTCACTGTGGCCTTTTCTTTCTATCCTTAGTTGTAGAAAGTTGTTTCTGCTAGTCTTCAGGTCGTTCTCAGGGATAGTTGTTCTCTATGTAGTTGTAGGTTTTGTGTGTCCATGGGAGGAGGTGAGCTCAGGTCTTCCTACTCTGCCATCTTGATCTGGAAAACCTGGGATCAATGCTTTTTTAAAGTTGATTCCAGATACTGTACTGCTACGGATTCAGTTACCACCGTTTGAGTAAATATTATTCCAAAACATTCCAGTCTATCGTTCATGATGAATTAATACAATTTCTCTATCAGGTCTGGTGCTAGTTTTTAGAAAATAAAAAATGAATAAATAAAAAGGTATGTATCAAAGCCTAGAGAGGAAAAGAGGACATTTTTGGACAGATTTTTCTCTTGGATTTGATTACATGAAAGCACCCAAAGACCATGACTTCAGTTCCCTCTCCAGGTAAAATGCTGTGCTCCTTCTGTTTCTTGGTAATGTATCTGAGCCGTTTGTCCAAGCGTGACCAGCGACACTCCCTTGTATCAGGCCGAGGCACTGAGGCAATTGGCCAGAAGAAATCAGAGAGATCTGAGGCCAGAGGACAGGAAAACCCAAAGGCCTGAGCAGCGATGAGTCAGAGGCAGGTGTACCATGGAAATCCAGAGCCCAGAAATATCCAGGGGCTGAGAAAGACAAGAAGGCCAGAGTCCAAGCACACGCCTGCTAGGAAAGTTGGTAGGGTTTCTATGTTCTAAGTCAGGACGTGGTCAGAGGATGAGGCCTTTGTTCATTTTCTTCCCTGCCCCCCAATTCTGTGTTGCCACAAATGCACTCTCTCTCTTTTTTACGGTTATTCAAAACCTGCCCCTCTTTTAAGGTCAGGGTTACATCCCCTTTTGTTCCACCCCTTTGCTGACTTGAGCCACAGCTATTCCTTTCCTTGGCTTATGCTGTTAACCATCTATGCAACTCATTTAGGACTTAATCTTATGGTGCTTCTTTGTTCTGTTTTGTTTTTAAAGTTATTTCACATACTAATTCATTTTATAAGGATGGTACAATCTTTTTTCTTTTTTTAAATTAATTTATTTATTTTTGGCTGCGTTGTATCTTCATTGCAGTGTGCAGGCTTCTCATTGTGGTGGCTTCTCTTGTGGCTCCACCAGGGAAGCCCTGTGGTGTTTTTTTGACATTCAGAATTGTTGTTTCAACATATCTTGTTTCCCCAAACCAGACTAGAAGCTCCTTGAAGTTAAGACCTGATCCATAGTGTGAGAGGCCAGACCAGGAACTTATTTCCAGTGGTCAGTCTTGCTCACCCACCAATGGAGCCATTGGCCTGTGGTTTATTAGATTTTCCTGAGTGGGGACAGGATGGCTCCCAGAGCCTAAGGCGAGGGTTGAGTCTTCCCGGGTGAATGGTCTTGGTACAGCCTCCCTGGGGTCTGGGCATAAATTCCTGGTGGTGCTTTCTCATGATTCACCCTCTTACCATTTTGCTCTCCAGCTCTCTTTTAACCACATTTGTGCTACCTTTTCTAGATTATATGAAATTCTGTCTTCTTTCTGAAACCTGCAAAAGTTATATTGTTACTGTACCTCATTATGGTGTTGACTTTTGAATCTTGGCAATTGTCTAATAATCCAATCTTTGGCTTTCTTGGAACTTTTCTTACACGTCCATGTGGGTCTTTGTTATTCATCCTTTACTATTTATTCTTCCCATCCATGGGCATGTGCTCTTAAGGTCAGGTTAATAGAAGAGTTCCTTTGGTTTCATCAATTCATTGGAGGCGCAACTGGTATTGGGGGAACAATTCTATGGTCCTTGGATTAAAGGACTTTCAACATGCCTGGCCTTCCACCACTGAGAACCAGCATTGCCCTCAGGTATTACAACAAGCAAAAATGCCTCCACCAATTTCCAAATGGCTCCTGGTCGAGTCACATGGTTTTCGATGCTGTCTCGCCACCCAGCACTCCAAAATCACACACTTCCTCCCTGAATGGGATTGTTTGTGCGTCTGCCAATAGACTGTTTCTTTTCTGAAAGCTCATCATACCTTTAAGTTATTCTTCCTTTTGGAGGGTTTATTTTTGCTTTGGAATGAGTCATATATTATTTTGTTTTGTTTCGTTTTACTTATTATTATGGGAATTGTCAAACATACACAAATAGAATAGCAAAATGAACCCCCAAGGACCTATCACCTGGTTTCAACAATTATCAGCTCATAGACAATGCTGTTTTTCTCTATACCCTTACCTACCACCCTCCACCCACTTCCTGTGCCATTAGATAATTTTGAAGCAAATTACAGACATCATTCATTGTATGCAGCTTTTAGATAAACTTTGGGATATCTTTTTGTGTTTCAAAGGCAACAAGGGTTAAGGTGAAACACTTGCTTAATTCTCCAGGACTCCACCCTTCCACATCCCTGCACATTCCTTCTGATTCAGCTAACTTCCTTGCTTCCTCTATATTCTGAGACAAAAATGCCAAGACAAGTCAAGAATTTATCAGATGTTCTGTTTTTAGCAGAGGGAGACTTGAAGCAGCTGTTTGGAGCATGCAAGTCTCACTGCTGCTCCGTGTTAGTTTTCTCTGTGCTAGTTTGGTGATCTGTAACAGGCAATTTGCATCCACATCTTCTCTAATACAGTTTAACAGCATCCAAATATCATTTCTATTTCTGCCTCTCTTAGCATTCCCTGAAAAGCTCTCCACCAGGCTGGGAATCTGAGTCTGTGCTTTAACCGACCCCCCTGTTTTATTCTTTGCCTATCCTGCTAATTTGGAAAAGGTATGTCCTTCTGCTGATGTACTCGAGTTACAGTTCCCATCCTAGCACTAAATGAAGCCAAAGAGATTGCTTTTCAGTTGCGACTATAAAAGTATTTTGAAAATAAGGGGAACACATGTTGAGACCGGTAATGGTTGAGTGGTAATCCGGCAGCGGGAGATCAGAATGATTGGTTCTGTCATGACTGGTTCTTGAATGATTGGAACAATCACGTGGTCTGTCCTGCCTTCTTCCTTCGTACCCTCGTGGGATGCCTTTGCTGACTATTTGATTGCCCAATGGTTAGAATTGATTAACCCTGCTGACTTTGGGGCAGCTCTTTGAAAACAAATTGATGAACCATGTAAACACTAAGCACTCATAAGTGCCAAACCATTGACTCTGAGGCCCCTGGGTCTCTTCAGTTTATTTGGGGAGCGATGAACTTGACTTGGGATTCAACTTTTCAGCCAGCCTCTCACTGAATTATGACTATCCCCTTGGATTTTTTTCCCCTGAAATGTAACTCCCCTCCAACTTCTTGCTTCTAGAAGAGTGTTTAAAAAGAGTATAGATCTGTGTTAGGAACAGTTTGAAGGCTCCCTGTGTACCTGGGCTGCAAGCAGATCCAGCAGAAGGAAGGGGATGTTAAATGCTCATGCCAGACACTCCAAAGGAATGCTTCGATTGTTATATTCAATTAGTAAGTGCAGCATTGTTTAGAAAAGTCTTGTAAGAATACTTTTAAAAGTTCCACTCCTAAAAAGATGTAATTTTGATGGCTTTATCTTCTTTTGTGCTTATAACATTAGCCCTAGATTCGAGAGTGCAGTGGTATTATTATTATCATTATTATTGATTCTGGCCAAACACTGAGGGTGATTTAAGGAACTTGCCTAAAATCAAATGGTTTATTAGTACAGAGTCTGGAGCCTATATCTCTGCTAGAATAGAGAGAGATTTGCCAAGCTTGTCCACTCATTCTATCTGCTTTTGCCAAAGTCATAGTCTGTAATAATTCAGTCCAGCCTGGCCATTTACATGGCCGTCAGCAAACGAACCAATCACCATCGTGAGCTACAGAGTAGAAGGACTTTGAGACAAGAAAGATCCTCATCCTCACCTACCTCTCTGAGGTGCTGTGGCAACTAAAACAGCAAATGTGTATGAAAATTCTTTGTAAGATGTAAAGCCCCATTCAAAGGAGAGTAAGGATGCTGATACAAATAGCATATGACACCTGTGGCGTATTTTCAGTTAGTCAGTCATTGAGCTGAATCCTTTATGCATCATCTCATTTAATCCTCAAACTACCTTATAATGTTCTGTCATAATTATTGTTTTTCTATCTACATATAAATATATATGATATAGGATAATATAGCAAAAGTATAAATGTGCTTAATTAAAAAATACAGTTTTTAGTGCTGTAAAGACTTCTCTGGACCAATCCCACTCCAAATCATTGATTTCTGCCAAAAATTACAAAAGGAACAAGAAAACCCAATGGGCACCCCCAAATAAATCAGACCCTCAACCATATCCTTCTCTGGCATTCGTAATTCATCACTCACTTAACAGCAGTTTCTAAGCATCTAAATGTATATATATATATATATACACACATACATACATACATTTAGATATATTCTAAAATATATATAAATAAATATGTATATGTGCTCTTAAATATGTCAGCAGTGACCTTCTATTTATAAGGAACAAGAACAAGGCTTCTTCCAAGTGGTCACTTTAATAATTATCCATTTAATAATTAATAATTCCTTTAAAAGATTCCATAAAATATATCTATAAAATAATTTAATAATTATCCACGCCTTGGTCTCTTTTCTCACTCCTACTCGTCAGTACAACAAAAGGAGAAGCCTTCAAATGCAGTTAGTGTGAAACCAAAGACAGCTAAGAGATAATTAGGGGCAGAGAAGAGGAAATGCCAGCTTCTTTCAGGACGGTGTTGCTTCCTTTTTATGGGTGGGAAAACCAGTCTTCATATTGGCTTGTCAAGGCATAAGTGGCAACGTGGTTCCTAAATGTCTAACAAAATGGAAATAATTTAATTAATTATAGTGCAGCCATACAATAGACTATTATGGCCAGTTAAAATGATTTTTAGATGGGGAAAATTATAGTGTGGGGAAATCCTCAAAATGGTAAATGATAAAAATCAGGGTATACAACTGTATGCGTGGTATGCCCCCAAGGTTGTTTTACACACACACACACCAGCACAAAATCGGCATCAAAATGTTCATAGAGGTTATCTTTGGATGTCGAAGCTATGAGTTTTTCAAAATTTTAAATTATTATACTTTTCCTTATTTTCCAAATATTCTATAATGAACACTTATTATTTTTATAATAAGAAGATGGATGTAAAATGGTAAAGAGGTTGGATATTGTGATTTAAACGTAGGCAAGAATTTCTGAAGATTATAGTTTCCAAAGTTAATGTGGTTTTAATAGTCCTGTTTAGTTATGAACAGAAATCTGATTTTTCTACGCTGCTTTCCCTTATTCTAGGGGCTTTTTAGCAGATTCCTATTGCACTGCATGGTTCTTATCTTCTCAGCATGCACAGAATTTCCCAGGAGTACCTACCTGATAAATGTTTTGGGCAAATGACTTTCAGATGACTGGGGCAGCCTAGCAAAGGACTACTGAAGTGCATTGAGTTTCCTTCTAATTTAAAGGAGATTATTTAAATTTGCCTAAAGCTCTCAGTGTGCTACTTGAAAGTTCTTGCTAAACATAGAACAAAACCAATAAAAATCTCTAGGGAATAAATGTGACAAAAATAGGACTAATATGCATTTTTATGAGCAGATATTTGAATATTAAGTGTTGAAAAGAAAGACATTTATTAATTGGAGATAAACCTCTGAAAACCTATTGAAACATGCACATGGGACATGATCATAATGCAGAGGCATTGATTTCTACCTTAGAAAAGTATTTTTAAAACTTAATAAAAATAATGCCATTTGCAGCAACATGGATGGACCTGGAGATTGTCATACCGAGTGAAGTTAAGTCAGACACAGAAAGACAAATATCATATGATATTGTTTATATGTGGAATCTTAAAAAAGGCTACAAATGAACTTATCTACAAAACAGAAATAGAGTCACAGGTGTAGAAAACAAACATGGTTATCAGGGGGTAAGGGGGGGAGGGATAAATTGGGAGACTGAGATTGACATATACACACTACTATATATAAAATAGATAATTAATAAGGACCTAGGGAACTCTATTCAATACTCTGTAATGGCCTATATGGGAAAAGAATCTAAAAAAGAGTGGATATATGTAATGTATAACTGATTCACTTTGCTGTACAGCAGAAACTAACACAACATTGTAAATCAACTATACTCCAATTTTTAAAAATAGCTTAATTAGAAAAACAAAATGAAAATTAGATGGGTATTTCCTAAAAGTCGGCCAGCCCTCATGGAGAAGAGTAGGGCATCTTTGTCAGTATCTACTTAGCTAGGGCTTGGTGCCTGTGGGATTGTGAGGAGGTCTGTGAACACGCCTGGGTTAGAAGTGTGCAACACTTTGTGTGACAGAGCTTCATCTCTGGGGCTCAAAGGCATGGATTGTGTTCTTGTTTGCTGTCAGACCCCTTCCCTGCCTCTCCCCTACTCCTATCTGCTATTTCAGGGAGAACACTTCTCAGATTCCTTGCCCTCTGGCTTGATGTAGTTTCCATTTGGCCAATGGAAGCTCCTGGAAGACTGGGGGAGAAGGGTAGAAGCCACGGTACTTTTCTCCCTCTCTGTGTACCTTGGGCCGTGTCTTTGGTTATAGCTTTTCCTCCTTTTTGGTACTGGCTTCTGCCAGGTGATTCCGAATTCTGGGCTCCATCAACACCCTCTGCTCCCTTTGCACTCCCAGCCTCCGTAGCTTCCAGCTGTCGCTAATCTGTTTGGCTTCTCTACTCTTTCATCACTTATATATTAAATTCTCAGTATTAAATTCCCTGCGAAATACTCAAATTGGTTTCTGCTTTTCTCACTAGACTCTGGCAATACAGCCGGTTGTAATTTAGGTTCATGCTGGGAAATGCACCCCAGGTCAAGGGAACATACATAAGGGAAGAAAAGTGGAGAGTTTTCAAAGATCCACTGCATCTCAGATATTTTGTCGCAGTGGCAGCAGGGAAAATGCAGGGACCGCATAGACTGGGGCTTGTTTATGCACAGAGATATAGAGAGAATTTTAAGCATGTGTCAAAAGAAAAACAAAAGTTGGCTATCTACATGATTCAGGGCTGATGGCTGATACCTGGCGAACTGTTTATGGATCATGTGGAGAAGCCCTTTATTTCCTTAGGAATCAGCTTTTTGATTCCATGGAGCTTCAAACAATACTTATTCTCTTGACTAGAAACTTTCTGGGAAGACCTGAATTTAATAAAACTTGAACAAGGTCTGAATATAAGAGGACGTCTCCCATGACTGTGCTAAGCATGACTGGGTAACAGAGTGTATATAATTAAAAAAAAAAACACTCTGGGATAATTAGTAGGTGCTTTTTAAATTTTAAAATTCTCAACTCTATAAGTCAGGACCATAATTAGTGAAATCAAAGAATTACCAGTTGCAGGGGCTTCCCTGGTGATGCAGTGGTTAAGAATCCACCTGTTAATGCAGGGGACACGGGTTCAAGCCCTGGTTTGGGAAGATCCCATATGCCACAGAGCAACTAAGCCCGTGCGCCACAACTACTGAGCCTGTGCTCTAGAGCCCATGAGCCACAACAACTGAGCCTATGTGCCACAACTACTGAAGCCTGTGTGCCTAGAGCCTGTGCTCCGCAACAAGAGAAGCCACCACAATGAGAAGCCCGTGCACCGCAACAAAGAGTAGCCCCCACTCACTGCAACTAAAAGAAAGCCTGCGTGCAGCAATGAGGACCCAACGGAGCCATAAATAAATAAATAAATAGATTTATTTAGAAAAATAAAAAAAAAAGAATTACTGGTTGCTATAGTTTTGTCATCAATGGGAAATCCTTATGATAGAGGCAGGCATAGAACAATTACAAACCGCGCCCTCTAAAGAAAGACAGCAAACAAGATGTGCTCAGTACATAGCAGACAAAATCTTTGCTGAGTGAAGGCATGCACACCTGAAATCATCAATGAACAAGCAATTCTTTCTGTCTGGACTTAATAGTATCTTTTAAGTGAGGTTTTGAAGAATGGCAAGTCATTCTGCAGGCAAAAGCAAAGTAGGATTTCAGGAAGACCCAAGCGATAGATTGGAAAGAGTGAGCAGTGGCCAGGTGAGGCCAGAGATCACTGAAGAAATCAAAGAGGAAATCAAAAAATACCTAGAGACAAATGACAATGAAAACATGACGATCCAAAACCTATGGGATGCAGCAAAAGCAGTTCTAAGAGGGAAGTTTATAGCTATACAAGCCTACCTCAAGAAACAAGAAAAATCTCAAGTAAACAATCTAACCTTACACCTAAAGGAACTAGAGAAAGAAGTACAAACAAAACCCAAAGTTAGCAGAAGGAAAGAAATCATAAAGATCAGAGCAGAAATAAATGAAATAGAAACAAAGAAAACAATAGCAAAGATCAAAAAAACTAAAAGCTGGTTCTTTGAGAAGATAAACAAAATTGATAAACCATTAGCCAGACTCATCAAGAAAAAGAGAGAGAGGACTCAAATCAATAAAATTAGAAATGAAAAAGGAGAAGTTACAACAGACACCACCGAAATACAAAGCATACTAAGAGACTACTACAAGCAACTCTATGCCAATAAAATGGACAACCTGGAGGAAATGGTCAAATTCTTAGAAGGGTATAACCTTCCAAGACTGGACCAGGAAGAAACAGAAAATATGAACAGACCAATCACAAGTAATGAAATTGAAACTGTGATTAAAAATCTTCCAGCAAACAAAAGTCCAGGTCCAGATGGCTTCACAGTTGAATTCTGTCAAACATTTAGAGAAGAGCTAGCACCCATCCTTCTCAAACTCTTCCAAAAAATTGCAGAGGAAGGAACACTCCCAAACTCATTCTATGAGGCCACCATCACCCTGATACCAAAACCAGAGAAAGATATGACAAAAAAAGAAAATTACAGACCAATATCACTGATGAATATAGATGCAAAAATCCTCAACAAAATACTAGCAAACAGAATCCAACAATACATTAAAAGGATCATACACCATGATCAAGTGGGATTTATCCCAGGGATGCAAGGATTCTTCAATATATGCAAATCAATCAATGTGATACAACATATTAACAAATTGAAGAATAAAAACCATATGATCATCTCAGTAGATGCAGAAAAAGCTTTTGACAAAATTCAACACCCATTTATGATAAAAACTTTCCAGAAAGTGGGCATAGAGGGAACCTACCACAACATAATAAAGGCCATATATGACAAACCCACAGCAAACATCATTCTCAATAGTGAAAAACTGAAAGCATTTCCTCTAAGATCAGGAACAAGACAAGGATGTCCACTCTCACCACTATTATTCAACATAGTTTTGGAAGTCCTATGTACGGCAATCAGAGAAGAAAAAGAAATAAAAGGAATACAAATTGGAAAAGAAGAAGTAAAACTGTCACTGTTTGCATATGACATGATACTATACATAGAGAATCCTAAAATTGCCACCAGAAAACTACTAGAGCTAATCAATGAATTTGGTAAACTTGCAGGATACAAAATTAACGTAAAGAAATCTCTTGCATTCCTCTACTCTAATGATGAAAAATCTGAAAGAGAAATTATGGAAACACTCCCATTTACCATTTCAACAAAAAGAATAAAATACCTAGGAATAAACCTACCTAGGGAAACAAAAGACCTGTATTCAGACAACCATAGACACCGATGAAAGAAATTAAAGATGATACCAACAGATGAAGAGATATACCATGTTCTTGGATTGGAAGAATCAATATTGTGAAAATGACTATACTACCCAAAGCAATCTACAGATTCAATGCAATCCCTATCAAATTACCAATGGCATTTTTTACAGAACTAGAACAAATCATCTCACAATTTGTATGGAGACACAAAAGACCCTGACTAGCCAAAGCAGTCTTGAGGGGAGAAAATGGAGCTGGAGGAATCAGACTCCCTGACTTCAGACTATATTACAAAGCTACAGTAATCAAGACAATATGTTACTGGCACAAAAACAGAAACATAGATCAATGGAACAAGATAGAAAGCCCAGAGATAAACCCACGCACCTATGGTCAACTAATCTATGACAAAGGAGGCAAAGATATACAATGGAGAAAAGACAGTCTCTTCAATAAGTGGTGCTGGGGAAACTGGACAGCTACATGTAAAAGAATGAAACTAGAACACTCCCTAACACCATACACAAAAATAAACTCAAAATGGATTTGAGACCTACATGTAGGACCAGACACTATAAACCTCTTAGAGGAAAACATAGGAAGAACACTCTTTGACATAAATCACAGCAAGATCTTTTTTGATCCACCTCCTAGAGTAATGGAAATAAAAACAAAAATATACAAATGGAACCTAATGAAACTTCAAAGCTTTTGCACAGCAAAGGAAACCATAAACAAGACGAAAAGACAACCCTCAGAATGGGAGAAAATATTCGCAAAAGAATCAACGGACAAAGGATTAATCTCCAAAATATATAAACAGCTCATGCAGCTCAATATTAAAGAAACAAACAACCCAATCCAAAAATGGGCAGAAGACCTAAATAGACATTTCTCCAAAGAAGACATACAGATGGTCAAGAAGCACATGAAAAGCTGCGCAACATCACTAATTATTAGAGAAATGCAAATCAAAACTACAATGAGGTATCACCTCACACCAGTTAGAACGGGCATCATCAGAAAATCTACAAGCAACAAATGCTGGAGAGTGTGGAGAAAAGGGAACCCTCTTGTACTGTTGGTGAGAATATAAATTGATACAGCCACTATGGAGAACAGTATGGAGGTTCCTTAAAAAAACTAAAAATAGAATTACCATATGATCCAGCAATCTCACTACTGGGCATATATCCAGAGAAAACCATAATTCAAACAGACACATGCACTCCAATATTCATTGCAGCACTATTTACAATAGCCAGGTCATGGAAGCAACCTAAATGCCTGTCAACAGACGAATGGATAAAGAAGATGTGGTACATATATACAATGGAATATTACTCAGCCATAAAAAGGAATGAAATTGAGTCATTTGTTGAGACGTGGAGGGATCTAGAGACTGTCATACAGAGTGAAGTAAGTCAGAAAGAGAAAAACAAATATCGTATATTAACGCATATATTTGGAACCTAGAAAAATGGTACAGATGAACCAGTTTGCAGGGAAGAAGTTGAGACACAGATGTAGAGAACAAACATATGGACACCAAGGGGGGAAAACCACGGTGGGGTTGGGATGTTGGTGTGCTGAATTGGGCGATTGGGATTGACATGTATACACTGATGTGTATAAAACTGATGACTAATAAGAAGAAAAAAAAAAGACAAGGCTGGCTTTGTAGGTCAGATTAAGCAGTTTTAACTTCCTTTTGTGTCCAGGGGGGCACTGAAAGCTTTTGAGTTAAGGAATGACATGACCAGATTTGTGCTTTGCAAGTTCCTTGTGTTATGGAGTCCAAGCTCATACTGCTCGCTGCATGACAGGGCAATAAATCGAGAGATGAGCTGTTGGGGTAAGGAAGAGTGACTTTATTGAGAAAGCCAGCAGCCCGAGAAGATGGTGGACTAGTGTCCCAAAGAACCATCTTACCCGAGTTAGAATTCAGGCTTCTTTTGTACTCAAAAGGGAGGGGGTGTGACTGGCTTTTGCCAGCTTCTTGTTGCCTGGATCCTTTGCTCTTGCATCTCTCCACATAAGTCTGGTCACAATGTCCCTATAAACCTCTGACAAGATGAATGTTATTCTCTGTTCTGCAACGTTTTATCTCTATATGAATGGAAAAGTGTTATATATTTAAAGGTCAGAACCTTGAGAATGGGCTATACTGTGTATTTCAGGCTATGGGCAACATTCTTTTACAAGAGGTGTAGATCCAGCATGACTAAGCACAGGTAACAGAGCACAAAAGTTAGAGCTAAAGGACTAGATCCAATATGGACTCAGGTTTGTTCTCTGTTACACTTGCATGCACAAGTTCAATAAGTATTTGTTAAACTAAATTTTTTAGAGATGATAATGAAACAGCAGCTAAGAATTCTTCTGAATATAATTACAGTGCTTTAGATTGCGAGCATTTTCATGTGAGGTGTGGTTAACACCTGCTGTTGGTTTCCTAGCAACCACACATCATTTTGGTGGAGAAAACCAAAGGGTCACTTAACATCTCCACTTAGAACCACTCACAGGACAGTTTGTCTCAAATGAGACTTTTACCTCATTTGTTCCCTCAGCTTCCAGAGAATACAAGACAGGTCAGAAGGGATGACTGAGGTTTGGGGTGGGTGGGATTGTGCTTTTGCAGGAGGTTTGGTGAGTACAAGATGGGAGAAGCAGTGCAGTGCTCTCCTATCATGCATGCTTGCATCAGAATAAGGTTTTCACAGTAAATTTAAGCACAAAGGAATTGGCAGAGAGAGACTCAGATGACGTGAGAGGCAGGAGATTGTCAGATGAGCTCTAAGGGTGAGAGTCGGGTGAGGGAGGATGAAAACAGAAGGAGCAAAGGGCAGAGCATCACCAAGACACTGAGAATCTTTTTAGTGATCCTTAGGACAGTCCTGAAGGAAGTTGTTATCATGCCCAGTTTATAGGTGAGCCACCAGAGACCCATAGAAGTTAAGTGACTTGACCAAACTAGCCAGACCAGGGCCTCATCACTCCAGGCATGAGGGGCATGAGCACAGAACTCATGGACCCACTATGGTCACCTGTGGCCAACTTGTGCTAAGTCTACTCTCTGCTGATCTTCCTTGACCCCTTTTTGGCATTTGCCCCCCTCCCACTTCCTCCTCAAAACATTGCATGGTTCCTGTCCTCACCTCTTTCCTTCACCTCTTACCTCTCCAGCTGCTCCTATTGGCATCCTTGGCTGGCATCTCTTCCCTTCCTCTAAGAGGTGGTGTTCCCCAGACCTCCATGTCCGGCCTCTTCTCTTCTCAAACTACAAACCCTCAGGGGTGATTCGTCTACCGTCTGGGCTTCAACCTGCACTTACATCCCACTGATGACCCGTACATGTATGCCTTTGCTTCAGACAGTTCAGCTGCCTTCAGTTCAATACTTCTCAGATATAAATAGGTGGATATCCCACAATCACTTCAAATATCAAAGCAGAACCCACCATTCCTACCCTGAAGGCCCCATCTGATTTCAAATTCTGTTATGAGTTTCTTTTTTTTAAATAAATTTATTTATTTTTGGTTGCCTTGGGTCTTCGTTGCTGCATGCGGGCTTTCTTTTTAGTGGTAGCGAGCGGGGGCTACTCTTCGTTGCAGTGTGCAGGCTTCTCATTGTGGTGGCTTCTCTCGTTGCAGAGCACGGGCTCTAGGCGCACAGGCTTCAGTAGTTGTGGCACGTGGGCTCAGTTGCTGTGACACGCAAGCTCTAGAGCACAGGCTCAGTAGTTGTGGCACATGGGCTTAGTTGCTCCGCGGCATGTGGGATCTTCCCGGCCCAGGGCTTGAACCCGTGTCCCCTGCATTGGCAGGCGGATTCTTAACCACTGCACCACCAGGGAAGCCCTGTTATGAGTTTCTGATCAGGGGACAATTTATTTCAAAAACATGGCCAGCATTCTCTGGGGATCCTTTCAGATCTCAAGTCTGTAATGGCAGAACAAGCATATCACAACCCCAGTTTAATGCCAGCATGGCTTCTCCAAGAGGGGAAAATAAATCTCAATCTGTAATGTATGTTTTAGAAACCAGATCATAGCTTTGTCCCAAATGTGAGATTTGCTCAGTAAACCTCTCACTCCTCACTCCCACTCTTCTGGGTGGTCTTTTCCTTGACTCTATCAGGTGAGAAGAGGAGCGGATGATGGAGAGGAGGGAGGGACAGGAGACCCTTACAGAACTGGGTTGGCAATTGCTGGGAATGAAGTCGATTGCCAAACAACAGTGCCCTCTCCTCACCTCCCCCTAGATATTAGTTTGTGATATCCCATTCCTCCCTCCCTTCTTTTAGGGCTGCTCTTGGTATTTATTTTAACTAGATTTTACCTATATAAAATAGGAAGGGAAGGGATGTATATGTCATATTCTTAGGATTACACAGCTGAATATCGAATTTGCAGATCATAAGAGAAACGCACAATTTGTCAAATAAAGATGACCTTCTTTTGGCATACTTATTTAACAAATGTTTATTGAATGTGTCTGCTTTGTGTCTGATACTCTGCACAGTATTGAGTTGAAATATCTTCCACAAGAAAGTTTAATAACAAAAATAGGTCCCTTGGGTCCAAGAAAGACTAAGAATTGGCTGAAGGATCACACATTAAAATTCTAACTTTAAGAACGTATGTGGGTTGCTGAACATGACGTCAATAGGTTAAAAATCAATTGTAAATACACCAGAAATAAGCATCTGAAAAATACCATTTACAACAGCAACAAAACCACAAAAGTACCTGGAATTAAACTAACAAATAATGTGTTAAGACTTGTGTGGACAGAATTATAAAACTCTATGAAAAAAGTATTTGAAGAAATCTAAACAAATGGAGATATCTCTCCCATGTTTGTGGATGGGAAGACCTCAAATCCTAAAGAAGTCAATTCTCCCTAAAGTAATTTGTGAATCCAATAGAATTTAGGCAAAATCCCATAGTTGATCCTAAAATTGATACAGATAAGTAAAGGGCCAATAACAGCCATAGAAATTTTAAATACAAAAAACATGGCAGATTTGTCCTACCAAACGTTAGGATTTCTTTTAAGGCTATAGGAATTATGGCAGTGGTGCCAACCACTGGAACAGAATGGGGACCCCTGCAATAGACTTATGCGTAGCGGAGTCTTGATACACAACAGAGATAGAATTATCAATTAGTGGTGGAAAAGTGGGAAATTTAGTCAATGGTGCTGAAGAAACTGGCTCTCCACGGGGAAAAAAATTAAATTACATCACCATCTCACACCATCTAAGCAAAAATCTATTGCAGATAGCTTAAATATTAAAGTAAAACTTCAACAGGCCTAGAAGAATAGGTATGAGATATCTTTATAATCCTGAGGGTCAGAATAATTTCTTAAGACACAAAAACACAGACTGTAAAGGAAAAGATCGATACACTTGTTAAAGGAAATTTTCAGAAAAGGTAAAATCATGACTCTCATACAGATATAAAATGAATATGTATTAAAGATTTTATTTACTTCATTATTAATGAGGGAACCAAGCAGGTGTTACAACTGTTAAAAGGAGAAAGCAGAGAACCACAGGTTTATACGGAATGAAGGAATGTTGAAATAAATTTACAAATGGATGTGAAGCTGGCTTTTCCTGCAGGCAGGTTGTGGGAGGGGGATTAAGAGGTTTGGGCAGAAGAAGGCAACTGAACCACCACCAGACAGAATTTATTTTCACGTCAAGAAACAACAATTATTTTGCATTGCTAGCAGTATCTGCAACTTAAAAGTTGTAAAATAGCTCAAAACAATGAACAGCTAAAATCCAGTAACACAGAAGGATGTGCTCTAAACAATGCATGATTTTCCACTGAGAACACGCAATAATCTTTTGTGTTTATTCCAAATCTGTCACATATTTGACAACATTAAAAAAAATTTTGCCCATCAAAAGAAATAAAAAAGTGAAATAATAAGGCACAGACTGAGAGAAGCTCTATGTAATGACTATAATTAACAAAGGATTAGTATTCAAAATAGATAAAGGATTCCTACAAATCAATTAAGAAACATAAAACAGCCAGTAGAAAATGGGCAAATGACACGAACAGGCAATTCTAAAAAGAGAAACTCAGAATGACAAAGAGATGTATGCAAAGATGCTCAACTTCACCAGTAATCATAGAAATGCACATTAAAATCACAGTGAGATCACATTTTACATTCGTCAGGTTGGAAAAAAAAAATAGAGTAGGCTGACAGTTACAAATGTTGAGGACTACATGGCACTATGGGAAAAAAAGTTGGTCAGAGTGTAAATTGGTACAACCACTAGAGCAACTTGGTTATTGCTTGTAAAGTTAAGGCTGCATGCCCTCAAGCCAAGTGATTCATTTCCTGCAGGTCTGAGTTCCTGGGGCAGCATCATGGCTCTGCAGGGAATGGCAGCAGTCGCCTTGAGTTGCTCAGGCTTTGGAGAGCAGCACCCCTAGCTTTGCAGTGATAGCCGCAGCTTCCTCACATGGCTTCTTCTGCAGCTCTTGTCTGAGTAGCACTGAGCCCAGTGTTTCAAGTCTTCCAAGAATTCTGGGAGATATTTTTTCTGCTTAAACTGGCCAAAGTCAGTTTCTGTTGCTTGCAATTTAAAATCTCGACTGATATGCCTAATAAAGCAGCCTTGAAATTGATAAAATAAAAAGGATTAGAATCACATAGAGAGACTGACAAACACCACGATCAGAATGGCTCATCCATGTTTTTTTTTTTTAACATCTTTATTGGAGTATAATTGCTTTACAACGGTGTGTTAGTTTCTGCTTTATAACAAAGTGAATCAGCTGTATATATACATACATCCCCATATCTCCTCCCTCTTGTGTCTCCCTCCCACCCTCCCTATCCCACCCCTCTAGGTGTTCACAAAGCACCGAGCTGATCTCCCTGTGCTATGTGGCTTCTTCCACTATATCCATGTTTTTTAAGTTGTAAGAATTATGAACTTACTTTTCTCTGCAAGAGAACCAGGAGGGGACAGAAACTAAATTATAAGCCCATATAATTTATGATTCTCCAAGTTTGCTACCCGGTGAATAGCAATAAAATAACTAGACAATAGTGAGAGGACCCAAGAACACAAGAGGTCACTTGATACGATGCTATTTATAGAAAACATGCCACCGTTATAAATTTAAGAGTATTATTTAAAATAGTCAACTGGGAAATCCATGCCAAAAATCACCTTAGATTATGACCTTCGAGGTCGTTAGAAAAAAAACAACGACTTTTTGTTTATCCTAAAGTTTGATAAACAGGACCTTATAAAGAAAACTTTTTTTTTTTTGGATGATAATGTTGCCCTGTCTACCTTCTTAAAGAACAGAGAAATTATTTATTTCATTTGGCAACAATACAGTTTCTCTCTTCGAGGAACTCAAAGTATGTGTACAAATATTAGCTGATAGCCTTGTAGAGATGGAGGACAAGGGGTGGAGGACGGTGAAGGGGGAAAGAGGAGAAAGAGAGAAGGAGGAAAAGAAGGAGGCAACTGCAGGGGCACGTGGTCAAGATGATAAAATGATTTTTCTGTTTTACTTAATAATCCCCAAGGTGTCCACACCTAGGTCAGTTCACCAGTAAGTCAGCTGTAGTATACTCTGTCCTCAACCTAACATTTGATCTATACATGAGGGCCCCCTGCTTTATATAGCTGTTCTTGTTCACTTGTGTCTCTGTCTCAGCTGGGAAAACGTGTAAATATTTATACAAACCAATCTGTTATCTCAGAATGCAGGATTTTCTCAAAGCGGCTTCAGTTCAGCTTAATGAATATTTATTGAGCATCTTCTACCTTCTGGGCATTCTAGGGATTTGGTGGTGGATATATTCATGCAGTGCTTTTCACGGTGTGCTCCTGGGGCGAGTAACCTCGGCACCACCCGGGAATTTTTGAGAAATGCAAATTCCAGGGTTCCACCCCATTGCTACACAATTGGAAACTCAGGGGTCCTGGGCCAGCAATCTGTATTTTAGCAAGTCATCGGGGTGACTGTGAAACAGTAAAGTTTAAGAGCCACTAAAGTTGTGTTAGTGGATGACTTTCAATACAGTAACAGCTCAGTAACTGTTAGATGAATGGATGAACGACAAAACAAAAACAGCAACAACAAAAATGAATGAGCTGCTGTAGAGTTCAGGACAGGATAAAGTATTTGCATATTTATAAGAATGGGCGAAAAGGGCTCGGTCTCACAGCTTTCCCTGTTGACTTTGGCACACTCCTGGGTTCCCAGAACGGTCGTCGATTTCTTTTTCTCTGCTCATTAATTTATTGGTCATTGTTCACTGCCAGCTGTGGGAAAAACAAAATGACAACAAAATAAATGAACAAGATCAGACAAAACCAGAAGCAGCAGCATTTGGGAACCGGTGATGTCAGGACAGCAGTTTTGGTTTTCTACTGAGAAATTGGGGTAAACGTGAATAGAGTCTGGTTTGTTATTTATTTAAGAGACGAACAGAATTCATTGTCAATTCACTGTGCCCTGGTGTGGAGAGAAAACAGGCTTCCCCCTCTTTCTGGAAGAGGCTGGCAGAGCTTAGCTCAGCTGTTTTAGTGAAGTCAGAACTTGCTTGGGGACACAGGACTTCCTCCACAAAAGATTTTTTTTTTTTAATGAAAGAAACACTTTTGTGTCTTCTAAGCTTCAGCTGGCCCCCAGCCTGGCTCTCTGCAGCCCCTGTCTTCCCACGATCTGACTGCGAGTCTAGAGGGGCTTTCTTTGGCATTCTAAACCCTGCGACGTTTTGCCCAGGCCTTGGAGTGAAATAAGGGCCTCCGAGAACCTCTTGAAGTGAATTTCATGGGAGTCTCAGCTGGGAGCCCTGGAACGTATTCTGCCCCTGGGGAGACTGGAGATGAGGACACTTTGGTTTCGTAATGTGACTTTTGTCACAGTAGAGCACACTTTGGATTCTCACTTCCTGTTTTAATTTTGTCTGGAAATAAGAAAATCTGCTGAGATTTCATTTCAAAAGAGCAGCTCGACTTCGTGCAGACAATTTCTCTGCAAATTAGAAA
Organism: Phocoena phocoena; assembly: GCF_963924675.1. Lineage (NCBI taxonomy): Eukaryota > Metazoa > Chordata > Mammalia > Artiodactyla > Phocoenidae > Phocoena > Phocoena phocoena. The sequence goes on from NC_089231.1 coordinate 50,945,616, forward strand.
AGCGAAGGAGAACAAAACTGTAGTCAGCAGTACAGACAGCCAGTTAAATCCTAATTTAAGAGCCAGTTAACACTGGTGGTTAAATAGACAGTATTTAGCATGTGCTCCGCGTTCTGAGCACCGTGGCGGCGGGGAGGAGGGGAGAGTAGAGAAAGCATCGCACAGGAGGGGCCTTTGAATGACATCGCAGAGCTGTTGGGGGAGAGGGCACCGGGAAGGCAGGGCGGAGCACAGGGGTCGCAGGTGCGAGCGGACATCATAGGCTTGCAAGGCTTTCGGGAGTCAGGCTGTGAGGGGTCTCGTACCAAGTTGAAGAAACGTGGACTTCACCCCGTAGGCCAGAGGGCCGTGTTGGAGCTATTTCCCCTGGGAGGATGGGCTGTGCCCGCTGGGCTTGTGAAGATCACGGTGCTGGAAAAGAGGAGGCTGCTGGGATAATCCAGGGAAGCAGTGGCCTGCGGGGGAGCAGCCTCCTGGTCTGGGCTCTTCTTTTACCCCAGAGCCCCCCGGCAGAGCAAAGTTCACAGCCCCTGCCCAACTGGAGGCATGGCTGGAAACGGAATAAGTCATGCCAGAAAGTGCTTGGAAGTACCATATTTTGTCTTTAAAAAATCATGCAAATGTTTGCATTCTGCTTCATTCAATCGGGGCTCCAGGAAGCTGGGCCATATCTTTTTCCTGTGGCCTTTGGTGTCCCCTGCATCCCCCAGGGTCACCCATACTCCAGTCTGGGGAGGGGCCTGCCCCATGTTGACATCCTCTTCAAACACCATAGGAGCAAAGTGTTTGAAGGGGCAGTATTTGCAGAAATAATACCTTTCTGTGCCATGTGCACAATGGCTCCACTTGTCTTAAGGATTTACTGAATTGGATTTCCTTAAATGGATTTTGTTGTCATTCTCTAATACCTTTCCTTCCCCTCACTCTAACTGATACATACGTAACTGACTTTACAGATCAATAGCTGGCTACTGAGTGGGTATAGACTGCCAGGGGTGACTCCCAAACGGGAGGTCTGGCTTTAATTTGATTGCAGAGTATTTCATATTTTCTATCTAACTTTTCTAAGATAGATAGTAATAGTTAACATTAACTGGGCACTTACTAGCTGCCAGACACTACACGGGGGTAGGTTATTTCATTTCCTCTTTACAAGAAGCCCAAGGTAGATGTGTTATTGTTATTATTTCCATTTTATAGATGAGGAAACTGGGATTTGGAGATGTTTTAAGTTTCTTAGCTTTCCACAGCCAAGGAATGCAAGAGCCAGGATATGGTCTCAGGTGGTCAAAATCCAACATGTGAGTTTTTAGCCTCTCCACTAGAGGACTGAAATCAAAACTTTGGTGGATGACTAGACAGTAACACTTAAGATCTTTGCAACCCTGACATCCGATGATTTAGTGAACTCTTAAAAGAGCAGATGGATTCTGATAAGAATTGATGGATAGAATTTACCTTGAAATTACACTTTTTCTCCAGTGTGTTATCTTAAGACAAAATGGTACCCAGTAAGATTTTTCCATTGGATTTTTTCTTCATTTTCATTGGGTATGTAGGTAGAAGTGGCAGAGATTAATATATCCCAAAGAAAACTTGATTTTCTTTTTAGTTGTAAAACGAAAATAAAGATATTGTCACTGTCTTAGTCTCCTAGGGCTGCCTAACAAAATATTACAGACTGGGTGGCTTAAACAAGAGAAATTTATTTTTTCACAGTTCTAGAGGCTGCAAAGTTGAAGATCAAGGTGCCAGCAGGGTTTGGTTTCTGGTGAGACCTCTCTTCCTGGCTTGCGCGTGGCTACTTTGTCCTCATGTACTTTCGTCTGAAGGAGAGGGGAGAGAGAGAGAGAGAGGAAGAGAAAGAGAGATCTCTTCTTTGTACAAGGCAACCAATCCTATTGGATTAGGGCCCCACCCTTATGCCCTTATTTAACCTTAATTACCTCCTAAAGGCCTTATATCCAAATGCTGTCATCTTTGGTATTAGGGCTTCAACACATGCAGCTAGGGGACACAGTTCAGCCTGTAGCAGTCTCTGACATTTGCCTTGGCAGGTAAGCTGGAGCAGTGGCCCAGTGACTGTCCCAGGTCCCCCTTGTGCACATGGGGGAGCCAGCCCTTCCCAGGCTGTACATTTCACCTGCCTCAACCTCCTCCATGTGTCTGGAACACTCAGGGCCTGTGCAGATGCCAAGTCCCCGTCTAACACTACCTTGCTGTGTTCTTGTTATCTTATGCTTGCAAAGCTTCCCCTGGGTTTAAAAATGCAGTAGAAGTCTCATAATGAATTGCATCATTGTTTCTGGTGCATTTAAGTGGAAATCATTGTTATATATGTTCTTCCAGTGAAACTCCACTTCCTTTACATATACATTACAGAACAGCAATAATACAATTCATCATATTTCTAGGGCACTTTACAGTTTTCAGATTGATCTCACTTACCTAATTTCCTCGTATGATCCCTAGGTGATCAGCAAGATGAGTATTATTACCCCCATTTTACAAATGAGGAAATCGAAACTCAGAGGAGTTCATCGACTCACACAGATAAGCTGGGAAATCCTTCTATCTGCAAATAGTGTTCTTCCTACAATGTCTCATGTATCACCTACACCAGCCTCTGTAGGCTTCTGCCCCAGTTTCTCAATGGCATGTATTCAGCCTCTTATCTCCTCTGGGTTCAGTACCCCCTTGACCCAAGAACAAATTCTTCCTGGAATTAGCTTCTGGATTGTGGTGACCTTGAGTCAGTTCAAGGGCAAAGTTCTGGAAGATTCGGGGGAGGCTTGTTTGTAGTGTCCCTATGTGATGGCTGCCTCTGGGTGTTTCAGGGTCACTTAGCAGCTGAGACACGGCACTGCCTTGCTCACGAACACCCCTGGCTTGTTTTGACTGTACGTCGATGTCATCTCTGAGCTGTGGCTACGGAGGTTTGGGGATGCAAAGCTTCACAGATGGCAGGTCAGACTGTAAATACTCCACTCCCATCCCATCATAAAACCAGTCCAAGGAAAACACCAGAAACTAATTAAAACTAAGGCAACAGTGCAAATATTTATGGGGGCAGAAATTCAAACAATGCTAGCAAAAACAAAGCATGCTTTTCAGATCGGTATTAAAGTAAAAGAAACATAATGCCATCTAATGGAAATATATATATATTTTACCATCAGATTTGATACCTGCAAATGATTGTTTTAACTAGGAGGATAAAGTCATATAAGTTATTTACTCAAAATGGTCATTAATTTCAGTCATTTACCTTCATACTGATCGTCTAGTGTTGCAGCGTCATAGGAAGGGCACAGGAACGGGAGTCAGGATAAATGCCGCAAGGAGTTGTGTAACTTTGAGCATGTCATCTAACCCTGTCCAAAGTGACCTTCGGTTTCTTCAGTTGAGAGGAAGAGAGGAAAAGAGAAAAGAAAAGAAGGGATGGGGAAGAAAGACAGCTCTGGAGACACTGTCATCCAGAGGGGCTGAAATGTCTAATCTCTAATGTATTGGCTCAGGCTGTGGACTTGAACTGGGGTGCCCAGGTTCAAATCCCAGGTCCATCATTCACTAGCTGTGTGACCTTGACAAATTCCTTATCTTCTCTGTGCCTTTTGTTTTCTTACTTGTAAAACCAATCTGTGTTGTGAGCATTAGGTTAGTAAATGTAAGTACTTTCAATAATGCCTAGCTCATAGGAAGTACCTCGTAAGTGTTGGGTGTCACTATTATCATCAGATGATCTTTACTTGGAGGATGGAATAATGTGCACTGGAGGAAAGAAAGAATGGAGGGGATTTCTCTAAGGATTCTGTGCTTCTGACTGGGGAATAAATAGCAGAGGGCAAAGAAACTAATATTTAAGTATGTATTATATTGGAAACTTCTGTATTCCCACTGACTAGATCAGAGATGATACAAATGAGGACTCAGAACAATATTTGTTCTAGGAATAAATAATACTGTGATAATTTTTTTTTAATTTCTGTTTTTTGGGAGAGGAGTCTGAAGATCAGAGAGGTTAAGTAATTTGCTTGAGATCACACAGCTAGCAATAGCTGAGCTGGGATTTGAGCCCAGGTCTCCGTGGCTCTAAAGCCCCTGCCCCTTCCATTATACCATGATGCTCTCACAAGGGGTCAGCCAGGAAGGGGACACTAATGTGCCCTTCCAGAGTGAGACAGGGCTCCTGCTTGGTGACTGCTGCACAGCAGACAGAACCAGGGGTGCCGTAATTTTACCAAGTGTTGCCTGGGTGCCCCTTTATCACTGGCTGCTGCCCTCCGTTGCCTTCCAGCTGCTACCATCATCCAACTCTCCCCTCACCCCTCTCAGCTTCCATCACCCATGCTAGGTCGGGGTGGGCTTGATATGATGTTGTTTCACATGCAAAATTAGCAGATACGTGGCTGACCCTTAGCTGGCACAAGGCAGGTATTCAATATGTTTGTTTTGCTCCCTTTGCTCCCTTAACCTCTGACAGCAGTCAGGCCTGCCTAAGGCCGAGGACCCAGCTGATTTAGATGTTCACGTTAAAGGCCAATCATGGTCTGAGCTGTTAGGGATTCTGAGGTGAGTGAAGCACACAGGACACTGCCCTTGGGGAGTTTACGTGTAACCAGGGACAGAGCCATACTGCAGGGGCGTGCAGAGTGGTGAGTGGTGACACTAGTGGAAGGAGGAGGGGTGGCTCAGCTGCAGGAGGCCCGGGGGGCGCTCCACACAGAGAGCGGGTTTTGAGCCAGGGAGGGGTGCGAGGAAGGGCAAAACAGAGACCACCACAAAGGCAAAGGCCAGAGTCACAGAAGACCCAGAGCTTCCAGGACTTGGTGAGCACTCAGGGCTGCACGTGGTACAGGCTGCCTGGAGAGGACATGAGGCTGCGCGGAAGGGACGTGCAGTGCTCCGGGGCCTGGACCATCCCCAGGGCCAGGGTCAGGGGGACTAAGGAGGAGAGCAATGCGGTTGGACTGGTTTGGAAGAAACTCCCTCAGGCAGTACGTTCAGATGCTGAGGTGGGGGGATAGGTTCATGCAGGGGGAGCAGTTAGGAGACCCTCCCAATTCATCTGTGGCCTCCTCTAGAGCAGGCGATTGACGGAGAATTGAAGAGAAATGACTGAGGCGGCATCATAAGGATTTGGTCACTGGTGGGGGTGAAAACTCAGGGAAAGAATCATGCAAGCGTTTCCAGTTGAGAGACTGAGCAGGTGATGACCATTTAACGGAGGTAGGAAAAGCCAGATGAGGACAGCATAGGCTCACAGCAGCCCAGCAGTGTAACAGAGACAATACTGTCTTTCAAAAACCACCCATGAGGCTTCCCTGGTGGCGCAGTGGTTGAGAGTCCACCTGCCGATGCAGCGGACACGGTCCGGGAAGATCCCACATGCCACGGAGCGGCTGGGCCCATGAGCCATGGTCCTGAGCCTGCGCGTCTGGAGCCTGTGCTCCGCAAAGGGAGAGGCCACAACAGTGAGAGGCCTGCGTACCGCAAAAAAAAAAAAAAAAAAAGAGCACCCATGAGAAGAGTCCGCTCCCAGAGCCTCAGCAGGGAGGTGTGCTGAATCTCTGAGCATCCGGTGTGTGAGGGGGGCCTCAGGGACAGAGCTGTCAGAGGGAGAGGCTCCCCCACTACAAGGGAAGGGATTTCTGAGGAACTGCAGCAGGCAGAGCTCAGCTTTGGAGGAAGGCACTTCATTCATTCATTTCTTCATCCTTTCATTCACGGAGTGCCTGCTGCATGCTGGCTCAGAGCTAAAGGGAGCGAAGCAGAGGTAAGAGAGCCAGTGCTCGTCCTCCAGAGACTCAGACTAGCTGTGAAGGAAGAAGTAACAGGGGAAGCATGTTCCAGTACAATCCACGCTATGGTAAAAGTGAGACAGGAAAGAATGGGGAAGGCTACCTGAAGGAGGTGGTATTCGACTTGGATCTTGAGAGGTTTGTAGAAGTTGGCCAAAGAATAGGACCTGCACCTTCTAACAGAGGAACAGCTTTTGCAAAGTGTGGGGAGGAAGCAGAGTGGGACCAGAAAGAGATTCAAGGTGCATGGAATGGGAAACAGGTGACCCTGGATTTTAAAAATGAAAATGAACTTTGAAGAACAATGGTAACTATGTGAGGTGATGGATGTGTTAATGAACTTGTTCATGGTAATCATTTCATGATGGACACATATATTAAGCCCCATTGTACACCTAAAAAAGAAAAAGAATAATCATATTATACAACCTGAATGTATACAATTTTTATTTGTCAATCAATCATACCTTAATAAAGCAGGAAAAAATGGACTTTTGTTACCAACCCTTTCAAGTCGGGTCCCAGCAGGCGTCCTTCTGCCCGGTGTCTTTCGCACCAATAGAACCAGACCAAGTTGGGTTCAGAAGCAAAGGAAAGCTTTATTCTTTGATCAAAGAATGGAGAGCTGCAGGATTGCGATCTAGAGCACAAGGTCTCCCCCAGGCCGTGGGCCGGGCTGCTTTATAGGGATCTCGTCAGCGGGGAGGGGGCAGGTTCTCAAGGGAAGGGCACAGCTGTGCTGCTGACACTCCAGATCACAGTGCAGGGCGCAGCATCTCTGCACGAGCGCCCCACCCCCCTACCCATGAGCAAGCGAAACTAGAGGAAGCACAAAGGAAGAGGTTAGACCTTATCACCTAGATTCCATCTTATTCTCCCTCCCCCACCCCAGTGGGCTTTGCTGGTGACACTGAGGTTGAGGATGTTCCAAAATAGCAGTGACAGCCCCATATCAGGTATTGGCCACCTCACCCCAACTCTGAAGGGCACTGGCGGGACTGCAGGGGATACACAGGCGGAACCTGCTGGTGACGGAAGTGGGTCTGCTGGGTGAGACCAAGCCAGCTGGGGCACTGCCCGCGCTTGGCCCAGGACACCTGCCGATTCCTCCCGTGTGTGTGGAGGGAGGGACATGAGCCTCCTGAGCCCTCTCCCGAGTGTTTGCTCACCAGGGGCTTCAGCCAGGTGACGAGTGACCCGCAACACGGTACTCGGGCCATGGTGCAGCTTCACTCAGGCCAGCTTGGAGACCCACGGGGACTGAGAGCCCAGGTGTGTTTTACAGTTACTTGTGGACAGGTGGGTCCTTCCTGATCGTGGCAGGCAACGTTGATTCTGGTCAAACCAGCAGGATGTCCCCCTGTACCTTTCACCATGACGAGTTACAACCGCTCAGATGGGTCAAAATATGTCCTTTCCTCTCCTGAGCAGATGCTGCCCCCGTTCCTCCTTTTCCTGGATTGGAGTCAGGACACTGGGGTCTCATCCATGTTCTGCAATGAATTTCCCTGGTGAGTACAGGCCAGGCCCTTCACTTCTGTTTCTGCATTTTGAAAATTGGTGGCCCGTCCACATCCAGCTCTTGGTGAACGTGTTCAGATCGAGGTGCCCACTTAGGTAGCTTGCTCTGTCTCCCAGCCTTCCCACGTGAGGAACAGGTTATTAATATGAAGTGTTCAACTTCAGCATTCCTTTTTTTTTTTTTTTTTTTTTGCGGTACGCGGGCCTCTCACTGTTGTGGCCTCTCCCATCGTGGAACACAGGCTCCGGACGCGCAGGCCCAGCGGCCATGGCTCACGGGCCCAGCCGCTCCGCAGCATGTGGGATCCTCCCGGACCGGGGCACGAACCCGTCTCCCCTCAATCGGCAGGCGGACTCTCAACCACTGCGCCACCAGGGAAGCCCCCAGCATTCCTTTAGTGAAGTGCTATTAAATAACCTATTCTTTCTCCCTCACTCCCTCTCTTTCTCTTTGTTTTCTTCCTGCCCCATCCTCGTCAGCTTGAGAAGCTGAGAAAGAGGACTTGGTCTTAAATTGGGCACAGCTGTGTATTTAAGAAACCACCAGTGACACCATTCAGCTTTGACAGGATTCTTTTCTCCTCACTAGAGGAGCCAGGAATTTCCACTCGATAGTTTGTTCCTACCTTCCTAGAGAACCCTACCACATCATTGCAACTTGGTACAGAGAAAGAACCGTGAGCTAGGCACTGACTGCTGTTCCCTGTTTGTATAATGAATAGATCAAAGAGATAACAGAGGCAAGCATTCGTTTAAGCCAAAAGATAGCTGAGCAAGTTACAGACTACATAAGAAAGCATGAACTGCAAATTAATTACCCATTTTGGAAGTACCATAGTTTATCAGATTATTATAAAATTCCAGAAGAGAACTTGGAAATCAACTAGTCCTATCATATCTTTTTATAGATAAGGAAATTTAAGATTGCAAATAAGTTAACTCACCCAAGGTCACAGCAGTATTATTTGGTCTCATTCTGGGGAGCTGTGAAATAAAATGACAAAGAAAAAAAAGGGCTAATCTTCTAAAATAGAGTTCAGCAAACTTTTTCTCAAAGGGCCAGATAGTAAATATTTTAGGTTTGTGGTACATACAGTCTCTGCCATTGTAGCAAAAGCAGCCATAGACAAGTAAATGAATTGGCACGGATGTCTCAATAAAACTTTATTCACAAAAACAGGTGATGACACTAGGATGGTGATAGCAATTATTAAAAAAGGAAAACAACAAGTGGTGACAAGGATGTGGAGAAATTGGAACTCATACATTGCTGGCAGGAATTAAAATGGTGTATATAAATAAAACAGTGTAAACAAAATAAAATAGTAAAATGGTGTAGCCACTGTGGAAAAGTTTGATAGTTCTTCTAAAAGTTAAACATAGAACTACCATATGACCCAGCAATTCTACTCCTAGTCATATACTCAAAATAATTGAAAACAGGGACCCAAACAAGTACATATACACAGGTTCATAGCAGCACTATTCACAATAGCTAAAAGGTGGAAATAGTCCAAATGTCCATCAATGGGTAAACAAATCCTCGTGTACACATGCAAGAGAATATCATTCAGCCATAAAAAGGAATGAAGTACTGACACATGCCACAGTGTGGATGAACCTCCAAACCATTATGCTAAATGAAAGAAGCCAGACACAAAGGCTACATATTGTGTGATTTCATTTATAGGAAACCTCCAGAATAAATAAATCTGGAGATTTCACATAAATGATAAATATATAAGTAGAGACAGAACACAGATTGGTGGTTGCCAAGCACTGGGGGAGGAGGGAATGGGGAGACATTGCTTAATGGGTACAGGACTTTCTTTTTAAATTAATTTATTTTTTGACTGTGATGGGTCTTCATTGCTGTGTGCTGGCTTTCTCTAGTTGCAGCAAGCAGGGGCTACTATTTGTTGCGGTGCATGGGCTTCTCATTGCGGTGGCTTCTCTTGTTGCAGAGCACGGGCTCTAGGCGCGAGGGCTTCAGCAGTTGTGGCTCATGGGCTCTACAGTATAGGCTCAGTAGTTGTGGCGCACGGGCTTAGTTGCTCCGCAGCACATGGGATCTTCCCGGACCAGGGCTTGAACCCATGTCCCCTATATTGGCAGGCAGATTCTTTTTTTTTTTTTTTTTTTTTCAGAGGTCTTCTTAGAAGCCCATATGATTTAAATTTATTTATTTATTTATTTATGGCTGTGTTGGGTCTTCGTTTCTGTGCGAGGGCTTTCTCTAGTTGTAGCAAGCGGGGGCCACTCTTCATCGCGGTGCGCGGGCCTCTCGCTATCGCGGCCTCTCTTGCTGCGGAGCACAAGCTCCAGACGCGCAGGCTCAGTAGTTGTGGCTCACGAGCCCAGTTGCTCCGCGGCATGTGAGATCTTCCTAGACTGGGGCTGGAACCCGTGTCCCCTGCATTGGGAGGTGAATTCTCAACCACTGCACCACCAGGGAAGCCCCTGGCAGGAAGATTCTTAACCACTGCGCCACACAGGGAAGCCCCTGGGTACAGGATTTTGCTTTGGAAGGATGGAAATGTTTTGGAACTAGGTAGAGGTGGTGGTTGTGCAACACTGTGAATGTACTAATTACCTCTGCATTGTTTCCTTTAAAACAGTTAATTTTCTGTTATTTGAATTTCAGCTCAACAAATTATTAAAGAAAACCCAAAAAACTAAACAGGCAACCAGGCGCATATGGCCCATGGGCAGTAATGTGCCAATTCCTGTTATAACAGAGAGGATAGGATGGTTCAGTGACACTGAGTTTTTTTTTGTCAAGAATGTTTGCTGTTGTTGTAATGATTTATCCTATCAAGGAACAGAAATAAAGCAATTTTCCAGGTGTAATATTTTCATGGCTAAGAATATTGAGTGTGAAGATGTCTCCAAACCTAACCAGGTGGGTTGTGGACAAATTTCAGACAAAATTTAAATCCATTGACTCTTTTGGTAAAGACCAAATTCATGTTGAAGGGCTTTTACTATTTTTAGAACCTATTGGACATCTCCCATCCCAATTTTGGGAACTAAAATAAATGTTTGGAGCTTTTTGTCAACTTCCTGTTTCTAGGGAAGAAGAACCTAGAAACGTCTCATGTAAAATGTGCCAGAAGCTTTTGGAACATCAAAGAATTCCCAGGAAACAAGGGAATTTGTTCATTGTAAAAGCATCTGAAAGAAGACACTAGATAATTTTATTTAATAAATACACACGATGACTCTTTCTCAAAGATAATTTAAGGGATTTAATTAATTTGGGGTTCAATGACCCCACAACCATGTCTAATTCAAACACAAAAACAAACTGAGAAGTCTGTGAGCTTTGGAAAGATGAGAAATTCTCATGTGAAACTGGACAGCTTGGCCTGATAGGGCTCCCTCGTATTTTGAATTCATTTGAACAGTTAGGAAATGTGAGACAAAGAGGCTATTTTCAACGGAGAAGAAGGTAGAAAAGAAATGATGTCTGTGATTTGACTTTTGTGTGCCAGGCCAGCTCTCCCAGGTGATGGAGGTACCATAGCACAATTCACTGGAAGACAAGCCCCCTTAGGTGGCTTTTGTTCCAAGAATGGCCGTGTTTCAGGTTACGACAGGATCCATTTAGGCTTTAAAAGAGTCACTAACAAGAAGGGCTGCCTGACATTAGAATGGCTCATTCCTGAATGAGGACTGTCTTTCATGGCATCCTGCTTCCTAACTCAGATGCCTAGTTCTGGGGTATCCCCCTTTCTCCTTGCAGAAACATCACACAGACCTTATTTAAATTTTAGTGTGAATGAGTGTAAGGCAGTGAGTATACATACTTAGCCAAATTTCACTGTGAAATAACAAGTGCTGTTTCCTGAGTTCTGGTTCTGGGGAGCAGATTGAAACAGTATATCTGGGCAGAAGCCTCCTTGGGGACCCTGGACATTCACTTTATAGGGGCTACCAATTCTGCCCAAGACTAAGGCTGGCGCAGGAAGGGTCAACATGGGTTTTGGGACTGTGGATGGGCAACTCTTGGAGTGAAGGGCAGATGCCAGAACACTTAAGGACATTTCTCGATCCTGGAAGATTCATTTAGCTCCAGATTCATTTAGCTTTAGGTTGAAAAAGCTGTTCACAGCCAAGGTCGGAGGAGGGTTATTGTTGATTCTTCTTGTTTTTCTTTGTGCTTTGCTGTATTTTCTGCAGTGAGCTGTATTACTTTAATAATCATTAAAAAAATCTAAAAAAATGTAAAATTAAAAAAAAACATTTTCTGCCTATAAATTATTTTCACTCATCCACAGACTCATCCAAACTTTCATTCAATTTGTCATTGCCAACCTTCTGAAACTGCTTCTTAAAATAATTTCAACAGGAAAATTCCCAGAATTACTCTGGGTGTAGCTTTTGGTCAGACTGATCGATGTTTTCTGTCCACACAGCCAGGAAGAGCTGGTAGGATTAGATGTTCCAATCACACTGGGGTGAGAACAGATCACCAGGCTTGGTTTGATTGAAAGAGACAGTTGGAATAGTTGTTGGAAGGATTCTGTCCCTGTGTGCGGAGACAGTCTTAGAAATAGATGCCCTTTTGTACCCCTCCCCATATCCTTAAACTAAAATACCACGAATACTATGCTCATTGTTTATAATCTTATCTGACTGAGGAGAAAGGGGAGGGTTGAATGAATGAGGACCCCAGGATACTGCATCCTCATGAATTTCAAGGAGACATGGATTGGAAGGAAAAGGAGTATTTTTAAAATGTATATACTAAATATGTATAAATGAACTATAAATATATACACATTTAATAGTTTAAAAATATATCCATGTCGATACAGCATCCTGGGGTGTCCACTGATTCATCCAGATGTATACATTTGGAGGCAGTCACTGTCTTTCAGGTCATAGGTATGTACCATGTACAAGTTTTATTTTCAATCCCCACATTTTATCCTTTTGTTACTATAAGCATATACCTCTTAGATCAATATCGGTGTCTGGAAGAAGGTAGGAATATTTTACTAGCAAAGAAAGTTGCCGGGCCTGGCTTTACATTTGAGAGCTACGATAAAGTGTTTAATTACCAAACCAGACCCGCTTCGCCAGCCACTTTCACCTTAGTGCAATAACAGCACGCCAGCCCCTCCTGCCCCTGCTGGTTTAGATTATGTGAGGGCGGTGGATGGGTGTTCCGCATGCCACAGGCAATCAGCTCAGGAGTCATCAGCTCAGTCTGAAATTCAGCTGAAAGCTATATAATGTCAGAATGATTAGAATTCTCTCCTTTTAGATATTTACACTTTGTAGTAAGATTATAATATCAATGGTTCAAGTTTCAAATCTTTCATCGAAATGCCGGGTTTTTTTGGGGTGCGGGGAGAGGGGATTCCTCTCCTTTCCTGGGCAGTTAGAATCTTTGCCAATGCATTCTCCACCCCACACCCACTTTTGTCCCTTGCAAGCTGTTTGAGACATGTCACCTGTCTCTGGTGGAATGCATTATGTTTCTATTTCTGAAAATAAAGCATGAAAGTAACACATGTATGATGGAAACAGTTTGAGTTTCTGCAGAGACTGTCGTGTTTGAACTCCATGTATCACGTCTCTGTTCCAACCTGGGTTTTGCACACTTGGAGCCTCACATCTTGCAAGGAAAGCACGACTTTGATTAGCTGCCCAGGTCAACCAAGGGGTGGAACAGGGGATCTCTTTGGTAATCAAGAAATTTAAGAGAGTCAAGCCATCTGTTTCAGCCTGGCACCCTCAGGGTGGCTGTATGTTAGCAGAGTCACCACGATCCCAACTCTTAGCTTTGCAAGTTCAGATACTCAGTATCATCAGGTCCCCAAGAGCAAATCAGGCTTTGGGAGATTGATCCCCAGTAATCAAACTCGCAAAAGGCTGATGGATAAACCTACCTTATCATGTACTTGTGAGGATTAAATGAGAGCGTGGACATAAAGCTTACTTACCTCTGGCCTGGCACATATAGTAAGTGTCCTGTAAATGTTGGCTTTTATTTGACCCAGTGACCTGTCAAATAGTATTTACAGCACAGGATAAACACTGACCAGTAGTTACTCTTTGGCTTCCTCTCCCAGTTCTAGAATTCATACAGAGCACCATCCTTCTAACAGGCAGTCAGTCATGATGTGATAAAATAGGTCATTTTAAAAAAGTTCCTGGGCTTCCCTGGTGGTGCAGTGGTTGAGAGTCCGCCTGCCGATGCAGGGGATGCGGGTTCGTGCCCCGGTCCGGGAGGATCCCACATGCCGCGGAGCAGCTGGGCCCGTGAGCCGTGGCCGCTGAGCCTGCGCGTCTGGAGCCTGTGCTCCGCAACGGGAGAGGCCGCAGCAGTGAGAGGCCCGCGTACCGCAAAAAAAAAAAAAAAAAAAGTTCCTGTCCTCAGGATGCACCGGGCCCAAACTCTAAAGACACCTCCTTCTCTTGATGTGCTGGAGAGGTGCTCTTGTCTCCTGACTGTATTTGGCAGAGCTGCTGGCCTGCGTTTACAGCTCTGCAGTGCGCCGCTTCTGCCTGCAGGTGGCTGATCTTACGCATTCTTTGTTGAGTCTCATTAGCTTCCGCTGTAATTGACAGTGCCTGTAGGTATTCCCCGTGCTACCTCTCCCAGCTGCTGTAACACAATGCTCATCGACGATCCACTCACCATTTGCACTCAGGGAGTAGTGGAGGTGCTGGTTTGGCATGGGGGTCCACAGAATTTGGTGGAATTCACTGTAGCTAACACTTAACGTAGGTTACGCCCGTGGTCTGAAGAAAGGCTCCACCTCCAATTTCTGTTGTGCAGTGAATTGCAGCACTCCCTCCCATCCCTGCCTTTTGAGATAACCAGTCGAGCCCTTGGGAAACAGAGGACAGAGACCTAGTAGACTGAGATAGGAAACTGGTTATGGTTCACTAGGAGGATGGAGTGAGAGAGTGGTCTGGAGCACAAAACTCTGCCCAGGAAGAGAGGACCTGACTGCAGGGTGGGGCTGGGGTGGGGGTCAGGGTGCTATGTAGCCAGGGGCCAGCAGGAAAGCACATCATACTCCCCAGAGGTCTGAGGGGACACTACCTGTTGCAAAGAGGTAGAAGCGGGGTGGGAGCAGAAGTCAGCACTGTCCTTGACTATAACCCCCAGGGTGGATTCTGTTGATGACACTGCTGAATGGTGCTACCTGCCTTGGCGTGAGAGATGCGAAGCATTTGGAAGGGCATGGCGGCTAAGATGAGAAGTTAGTATAGCCTCTACTCCATCTATTCTTGACTTCCTTCTGGGGGAATCAGAGCTGTGCCTGCAGATGGTTACTCTTCCTGGAGTAGTAGAAATGTATCCTCCTTTCCTGAGCCACGTGGCAATCTGTTATCTACCTGTCTGCAGCAGTGCGATAGGTCGGCGATAACTGTTGCACATCAGCCGAAGAGGCATGCAGGAAAGAACACTTTCATTTAGATTCTGACTTAAAAAGGAAAACACAGATCTCAGGCTTGAGCCAGGGGGGTAATGTCTTACTAACAAGAAAGTCTTCTCCCAGCCTCAGCATAATCAGTGTTTCTTTGGAGAAGGGGTAGGCAGGGGTGTAAGAAATCACCAAAAGTTCTCTATTTCTCCTTGTCATTAAATCCTCTGAGGCCAGCGTCCGGCGTTTGCCCTGGGAGCCGGGTCAGATCACCAGCGGGATGTGCGTGCCTCCTACAGACGTAAAGGGCCTCTCTGTATCTTCCCCCCAGGGTCCCGGCTGTGAGGTCTGAGCCACAGCCAGTGCGCTCTCCCATTTCCTCCTGCGCTGGCTTGAGGTGTGAGAGTGGATTTCTCTGTGTGGATGTGCGTGTGATTCCCTGCGCTGGATGAGGGTGGCCTCGTCCAGGCAGGGCTCCGAGTGCCTCAGACCCTTGTGATGCTCATGTACCACACTCACATTTCCTTGGAGCACTCTCAGGCAATGTAAAAAGAGGGAGGAAGTCATCAAAGCATAGCCCTGGGCATCTTCACCCATAGACAAAATTCTCCTGATTTAAGAGGTATTCCAGTTACTAAGCTGTCAGCTCAACCTCTGCTGGACTCAGCCCTGCCAAAGGGGGCGCTAGAGGGCGGCTCTGCCCATTTCCTGTACTGCTCATCACCCAAGCAGTCTCCACCTTGGCCGCTAACAGTTGATTCTAGAAGCCTGAAGTTCCAGTTTCCAGGTTTCCCACCCCGGCACTCGCTTCACAAACACCAGCACCAGCCCGGCCCCTCCCCTGGCTCCAGGTTCTACTAACGCCCACCCCAGGGTGGAAGCCGCTTCCTGCAGTGAGTATATCTGTGCGACCTCGTGTTCTTGCCTGACCTTTTTGCACTTCAAAACCTGCTTAACCAATTCCCCTAGTATGATTTCTGACCGACAGAAGCGGCTTTTTCAATAATTCAGTCCACTAACATTCATGGAGGGCAGTTCTGGGTGAGGCTCTTTGCTGATGCTGTGGTTAAAAGATAAACAAAATGCATCTCTGTCTTTGAGGAAATCATTGCTGAATAATGATAACAATGGTCTGTATAGAACTCTAGTTATGACGAACAACAGCTAAAAACAAAGGATTAGAATTAACACATCATTTAAAGAAAGAAAAAAGATCTAATTGAAAAATGGACCAAGGATATAAACTGGTAATTCACAGAAGAAATAATAAAAATGGTCAACATTTATGTAAACTGGTACTCAGCCTCACTTTTTTTTCTTTTTTACAGTTAGGCATGTTTTTATCTTTTCTCCTTCAACTGTACATTAGATAGTGAATATATTTTTTTAAACATCTATATTGGAGTATAATTGCTTTACAATGTTGTGTCAACCTCACTTTAATGGAGGAAATTCAAATTCATTTAGTATACTCATACACAGCTGGAGGGAATATGGGTGTGAGTACAGCCGCTTAAGAGATCACTTTTTATAACCCATCACCCCCAAGTTCTACTGTTAATAGCTACCCCAGAGAGAAACTTAAACCACGTGCTGAAGGAAGCAAGTACAAGGATCTTCTTCGTTGTAATGTTATTTATAACAGTGAAACATTCAAAACAACAGAAATATTCATAAAAGGAGGAATGGCTAAATAAAAAATTGTGCACCCCTTTTATGGAAGACCATGCTGCAATTTTCTAAAATGAGGTGGACCTAATCGTACTGACATAAAAAATTGTCTAAGCCGTATTGTTAAGTGAAACAATAGATACACCGCTTATGTTAAAACACATACACACAGATATCTTTTCTATGGGCAACTCCTAGGAGAAAAGCCTGGAAGTATATATAGTATATTGCTAATAGTGACTATTTTTAGAGAGAGGACTAAGATAGGGGGCATTGGAGAGGGGAGCAATCAAAGGGCACAAAAACAAGCCAAAGTAAACCCCGCTAATTTGCATATCACTCTTTTACATAAAATGTCACTTACTCCTTACATTGACCTTACAGTGTAAGCATCATTTCCACTACAAACGAGGCAACCACAGCTAAGAGATACCAAGCAACGTTTGCAAAGTCATGCAACCAGTAGACAGAGAAGTCGATGCCTGATTCGCAGGCTCCAAAAGTCATCAGCGGTTAGATTCATTGGAATCTGACATCTTTGTCACTTCTTTTAATTATTTCTCACTGTTTAAAGTGAAAGACACTTTGAGGTACCTCCGACAGTCTCCTGTCTGTCAGAGTAAGAGGGAGGGGAAAGGAGACAATTTGCAAGTGATCAGAAGATATACTGATGTTTAAGATTCTCTTACCTTTCATTTAACAGGTGGGGTCTTAGACACCTCAGGGTCTGGCATCAAAGGACCAGAGCATCTGCACCACAGAGCTCTCTCACTGCCAGGGTCTCCCACCAGATTGGAAGCTGGGGTGGGGTACAAAGCTCTGCCCCTAGGTCTCAGGAGGGGCAGGGAAGAGGGGAGGAAGTGGGAACAATGACTTAGCTTTGACTAGATGCCAGTCCCATTCCCCCAGTGGCCACGAGCTGCAGAGCCCCTGGTGGGTGTTTAGGGAGGGCCCCTCAGGACCTGGGCCTCACCTTCTGCAAGAACTCTGATTGAGTCTTACGACAGCTTCAAATGAGGTTAGGCACACAGCTGTACTTAGCAAGTGCGTGTGCTGAAACCATTGATTTGTTAAATGTAAACAAAATATATCACATTTTTGGTAACTGTGGGAATTTTCTTCCTCCTACTGTCCCTCTACTTCCCCTTCCTCCCTCCGTTTCCATTATCTCTCTCTTCTCTCCCTCACCCCCTCCCTCTCTCTCCCTACACTTTCCCTCCCTCCTTCATTCAAGGAGAGGGCCTAGTAGCTGGCCTTTCCTCTAATTTCATACCAAGTTTGATAGAGGTTTCTTAATGTAGCCTCTATTGGCAGTACAGTTTGCTATTTCAAACACTAGAAAAAGTTATAAATGTATGATGGATAATATTTTGAGATAATAATCGAGGTTTCTCTTTCTCCAGGCTTTCTTGTACCCATTGACCTTTTCCTACCACTGGGGACACGGGGGTAGGATCCTAAATGCACTACCCTCAGGAGAGAGCTGACAAAGAGACAGTCTTAGCTCAGAATCCTAAAGTAGGTAAAATAAAATAGGTGCACAGCAAGGGGAAAAGTCTTGAAAGCCAAGGCTTCTGTTGTTAAGAGCTGGGTTTTTAAGACAGAGGAGGATTTTAAATTCTGAAAGTTTGGCTTTGACCATCAATAGGCAGTGACCTCAACATCCAGGGGTGTGCCTGAGCGGGCCTGCGCCTGTTCCTGAGAACCGACTGTGGACGTGTCTTCCCAACTCCACGTTTAGTAGCTTGGAATCAACCGTGGTAGCAGTGTGTTCACCATAGAAGTTGGCCAACACTACAAACCAGGGCTTTTTTCCTAGAGAGTCTGTTGTTGAGATTTGGGGAGGAGGAAAGAGCACAGGTGAACTGCCGGGTAGACCCTTCCTGGGCTGAAGTCGGGGTGCAGAAAAATTTCCAGGTAGGGCTGGGGCTAGGAGGCCGAGGTATTGCATCCCACTTCCCACCTGCAACTCTGTGAGAAGGTAGCAGCTACACAGAGTGCTGTCTGTGAAAATGGGCAGAAATGACAGCAGAGTGGTTCTAGGTGTAAAGACGACCTGAGAGAGCTGGTCTCCCTGTCCCCCACCCCCCGTGCCTCCCTCAACTCTGTTGAGGCCAAGGAGTCCAGAGAGACTTCCTGTTGGACAGCGGGATGGGGCAGAGATCAGCTCAGAGTCTCAGAGTGCGTGAGCCAGTGGGGTCACGGACCTTCTCTTGGGCTTACTAACTTTTTCCACCAGTTCCTCCTGTGCTATGCTTTTCTCACTGATGAAATCCCATCAAATGGGCAGCCACCCCAAGGATCTCACTTAAGATACATCCTGTAGAGTTTCCCCCTCTCTGAGTTTTGAGTTCATTCAAATGCTGTATTGAGTACCAGAAAATTAGGAAGAAAATGCCCCAGAAGTCTGTCTGCTGTAGGTTTCCTCACAGTTCTGACAGACATGGATTCCTGTGGTCTCCTTTTAAACATAAGCCACCACCACTATGTTAAAAAAAAAAGAAAAAGGAGGGGGAAGATTGGCAAAAACCATGGAAAATGGCAGCTGAAAAGTTTTGTGCTGATGGATGGAAAAAGGGAAAGGGGAACACGTGGAAGACAATGAGAGTAAAAGAAACAGGGAAATAGAAACAAACAATGACAACAATACCAAAGAGAGCCACAGAGGAAACATGGAGAAGAAAATGGATTCTGTGAGAAATATTGTATAGAGAATGCTGCACCAGAAAGTAGCAAGATCCATGAACGCACAAAGAAAATAAAGAAAAACCGAGAGAGACGTCGTGAGTTCCAGTGTGACCAGGACCCCTAAGTTCCTTGCTTCCTGGGATTGCGATAGAGGTGGGGAGCTCTTCCATGGTTCCTTAATTCCCATCGAGAAACAAGGTGTTTCATGGTTTGCCAAACCTGGCAGGTACTGGCCTGTGAGAGTTGATTGCTCAATTTTCAGGAATTTTGTTAAACACGGTTATTTAAAAAACTAAATTATATAAACCTACAACTAACTAAATTACATTTAAAACATGTAATACTAAAAACTCATCACATTCTGATCATTTTAGTATCTCTTACTGTGTATCTATCAATCTATGTCTATTATGTGGAAATACTATACAGTGGTTGTCACTGCATACGCCTCCCCAACTCCACCTTTAAGTGACTTCACATTGGTAGATTGAAATCAGCCACAGTGGGAGTATTTACACCGTGAAAATCAGCAAATGCTACACATCGAGGCTTAAAAATACTGTCTTATTGATTGGCTAGGTGTAACAGCCATGTAACAACATGGTGGAGACAATGATAATGTAGATCAAGCTTAAAAGTGCATTGTGCCTGTGGCTGTTACATTGTGAATAACATAAGAAAACGAGGACATGTTCTTCCAGTATTCAAAAACCTTCATCTGATTCATCAAAAACAATTGCTCACATCATTAATGAATGAATATTTTCGTCATTTCCCTTTTTTCTTATTACATGAAAATATCAACCAACATTCATGGCAGAACTGTACTTGTTCATCAATTGCAACCGTTGTTGGCTGCAGACACAAGAGTTTGGCAAGTCAATGAAATTATTCCGTGAAAATCAATTGCTATGTGGAATTTAAAATAAAGAGTGTTGTATGTTTTAGTAGTAGTAGTAGAAGTAATAGTAAATTGGGTGACTCACATCCTTTATATCAGTAAAAGTTATAATAAACTTATATACCAATATTTGCGCACAAGTGTTTTTTGTTCTTGTTGGAGAGCCAGTTGTTAAATATTTACCAGCACATCACTAGCTACTTTAGTCACTAACCATTGCCTCACTTAGCAATGATGACACCCAGAGGGCTTTCTTTAGAAAAAGACCCGGAGGCAGTGAAAAACACAGATATATTCTCCTGCCTTTTAAAAAAATTGTGGCCAAATATACATAACATAAAATTTACCATTTTTTCTTTTTCTATGATATATTTCTCTTATGGAAATTGGAATATGTAGGTATTTATAATGAGGAATACTATTATTTTCTATTTTTAATTTTTAGTTTTAATTTTTATTTTCTAAGTTAAATTTTCTTTTTTTTTTTTAAATTGAAGTACATTTGACATATAATGTTATGTTGGTTTCAGGTGTACAACATACTGATTCAACATTTGTATACGTTGCAAAATGATCACCACGGTAAGGCTAGTTACCATCTGTCACCACACAAAGTTACAATTTTTTCTTCTTTTTCTTTTCGTTAATATTTATTTATTTATTTAGCTGCGCCTAGTCTTAGTTATGGCACGCAGGATCTTCCTTGTGGCATGCAGGATCTTCAGTTGCAGCATACGGGATCCACTTCTTGGACCAGGGATCGAACCCGGGCACCCTGCATTGGAAGCACGGAGTCCTAACCACTGGACCACGAGGGAAGTCCCTTTAACCATCTTTAAGTGTGTGGTTCAGTGGCATTAAGTACATTCACATTATTGCACAACCATCACCATCCATCTCCAGAACATTTCATCATGCCAAACTGAAATTCTCTACCCGTTAAGCAATTGCGTATTCTCCACTTTCCCAGCCCCTGGTAACCTCTATTCCACGTTTTGTTTCTGCAAATTTAACTACTCTCTGTAACTTATATGAGTGAAATCATTACAATATTTGTTCTTTTGTGTCTGGCTTATTTCATTTAGCATCATGTCTTCAAGATTCATCCATGTTGTAGCATGTATCAGAATTGCCTTCCTTTTTATGGCTTAATAATCTATTGTATGTATATACGGCATTTTTTAAATTGAAGTATAGTTGATTTATAATACTGTGTTAGTTTCCGGTGCACAGCAAGGTGATTCAGTTTTATATATATATATATACACACACACACATATATAATATATATACACACATATTTTTCCGATTATTTTCCATTATAGGTTATTACAAGATATTGAATATAGTTCCCTGTGCTATACAATAAATCCTTGTTGCTCATATATTTTATATATAGTAGTTTGTGTCTGCTAATCCCATACTCCTAATTTCACAACCCCCCACTTTCCCCTTTGGTAACCATAAATTTGTTTTCTATGTCTGTTTCTATTTTGCATATAGATTCATTTGTATTATTTTTAGATTCTGCATATAAGTGATATCATTTAATATTTGTTTCTCTCTGTCTGACTTACTTCACTTAAATATAATATTCTCTAGGTCCATCTATGTTGCTGCAAATGGCAATATTTCATTCTTTTTTATGGCTGAGTAATATTCCATTTTCTATAAACACCACATCTTTTTTTTTTAACATCTTTATTGGAGTATAATTGCTTTACAGTGTTGTGTTAGTTTCTGCTGTATAACAAAGTGAATCAGCTATATGCATACGTATATCCCCATATCCCCTCCCTCTTACGTCCCTCTCCCACCCTCCCTATTCCACACCTCTAGGTGGTCACAAAGCACCGAGCTGATGTCCCTGTGCGATGCAGCTGCTTCCCATTAGCTATCTATTTTACATTTGGTAGTATATATATGTCAATGCTACCCTTACTTTGTCCCAACTTACCCTTCCCCCTCCCCGTGTCCTCAAGTCCTTTCTCTACGTCTGTGTCTTTATTCCTGTCCTGCCCCCAGGTTCATTAGAACCATTTTTTTTTTTTTAGATTGCGTATATATGTGTTAGCATACAGCATTTGTTTTTCTCTTTCTGACTTACTTCACTCTGTATGACAAATCTCTAGATCCCTCCACCACACTGCAAATAACTCAATTTCATTTCTTTTTATGGCTGAATAATATTCCATTGTATATATGTGCCACATCTTCTTTATCCATTCATCTGTCAATGGACACTTAGGTTGCTTCCATATCCTGGCTATAGTAAGTAGTGCTGCAATGAACATTGTGGTACATGTCTCTTTTGGAATTATGGTTTTCTCAGGGTATATGCTCAGTAGTGGGATTGTTGGGCCATGTGGTAGTTCTATTTTTAGTTTTTTAAGGAATCTCCATACTGTTCTCCATAGTGGCTGTATCAACTTACATTCCCACCAACAGTGCAAGAGGGTTCCCTTTTCTCCACACCCTCTCCAGCATTTATTGTTTGTAGACTTTTTGACGATGGCCATTCTGACTGGTGGGAGGTGATACCTCATTGTAGATTTGATTTGCATTCCTCTAATGATTAGTGATGTTGAGCATCCTTTCATGTGTTTGTTGCAATATGTATATCTTCTTGGGAGAAATGTCTATTTAGTTCTTCCACCCATTTTTGGATTGGGTTGTTTGTTTCTTTGATATTGAACTGCTTGTATATTTTGGAGATCAATCCTTTGTCAGTTGCTTTGTTTGCAAATATTTTCTCCGATTCTGAGGGTTGACTTTTCATCTTGTTTATGATTTCCTTTGCTGTGCAAAAGTTTTTAAGTTTCATTAGGTCCCATTTTTTAATTTTTGTTTTTATTTCCCTTTCTCTAGGAGGTGGGTCAAAAAGGATCTTGCCTGACTTATGTTATAGAGTGTTCTGCCTATGTTTTCCTCTAAGAGTTTTATAGTGTCTGGCCTTACATTTAGGTCTTTAATCCATTTTGAGTTTATTTTTGTGGGTGGTAGCTTTGTAGTATAGTCTGAAGTCAGGGAGCCTGATTCCTCCAGCTCCATTTTTCTTTCTCAAGATTTTTTTGGCTATTCAAGGTCTTTTGTGTTTCCATACAAATTGTGCATTTTTTTGTTCTAGTTCTGTGAAAAATGCCATTGGTAGTTTGGTAGGGATTATGCTGAATCTGTAGATTACTTTGGGTAGTATAGTCATTTTCACAATATTGATTCTTCCAATCCAAGAACATAGTATATCTCTCCATCTGTTGGTATCATCTTTGATTTCTTTCATCAGTGTCTTATAGTTTTCTGCATACAGGTCTTTTTCTCCTTAGGTAGGTTTATTACTAGGTATTTTATTCTTTTTGTTGCAGTGGTAAATGGGAGTGTTTCCTTAATTTCTGTTGCAGATTTTTCATCATTAGTGTATAGGAAAGCAAGAGATTTCTGTGCATTAATCTTGTATCCTGCTACTCTACCAAATTCATTGATTAGCTCTAGTAGTTATCTGGTAGCATCTTAGGATTCTCTAAAGAATCATGTATCATGTCATCTGCAAATAGTGACAGTTTTACTTCTTCTTTTCTGATTTGGATTCCTTTTATTTCTTTTTCTTCTCTAATTGCTGTGGCTAAAACTTCCAAAGCTATGTTGAATAATAGTGGTGAGAGTGGGCAACCTTGTCCTGTTCCTGATCTTAGTGGAAATGGTTTCAGTGTTTCACCATTGAAAACGATGTTGGCTGTGGGTTTGTCATATATGGCCTTTATCATGTTGAGATAGGTTCCCTCTATGCCTACTTTCTGGAGAGTGTTGATCATAAATGGGTGTTGAATTTTGTCAAAAGCTTTTTCTGCATCTATTGAGACGATCATTTTTTTTTTTCTTTTTTTTTGTGGTACGTGGGCCTCTCACCGTTGTGGCCTCTCCCGCTGCGGAGCTCAGGCTCCGAATGTGCAGGCCCCGCAGCCATGGCTCACGGGCCCAGCCGCTCTGTGGCGTGTGGGACCCTCCCAGACTGGGGCTCGAGCCCACATCCCCTGCATCGGCAGGTGGACTCTCAACCACTGCGCCACCAGGGAAGGCCGAGATGATCATATTTTTGATCAAGGTTTTTATCCTTCAGTTTGTTAATATGGTGTATCACATTGATTGATTTCCACATATTGAAGAATCCTTGCATTCCTGGGATAAACCCCACTTGATCATGGTGTATGATCCTTTTAATGTGCTGTTGGATTCTGTTTGCTAGTATTTTGTTGAGGATTTTTGCATCTATGTTCATCAGAGATATTGGCCTGTAGTTTTCTTTCTTTGTGACATCATTGTCTGGTTTTGGTATCAGGGTGATGGTGACCTCGTAGAATGAGTTTGGGAGTATTCCTCCCTCTGCTATATTTTGGAAGAGTTTGAGAAGGATAGGTGTTGGCTCTTCTCTAAATGTTTGATGGAATTCGCCTGTGAAGCCATCTGGTCCTGGGCTTTTGTTTGTTGGAATATTTTTAATCACAGTCTCAATTTCAGTGCTTGTGAGTGGTCTGTTTATATTTTCTATTTCTTCCTGGTTCAGTCTCAGAAGGTTGTGCTTTTCTAAAGATTTGTCCATTTCTTCCAGGTTGTCCATTTTATTGCCATAGAGTTGCTTGTAGTAATCTCTCATGATCCTTTGTATTTCTGCAGTGTCAGTTGTTACTTCTCCTTTTTCATTTCTAATTCTGTTGATTTGAGTCTTCTCCCTTTTTTTCTTGATGAGTCTGGCTAATGGTTTATCAATTTTGCTTATCTTCTCAAAGAACCAGCTTTCAGTTTTATTCATCTCTTATCAATTTTGTTTATCTTCTCAAAGAACTGGCTTTTAGTTTTATTCATCTTTGCTATTGTTTCTTTCATTTCTTTTATTTCTGATCTGATCTTTATGATTTCTTTCCTTCTGCTAACTTTGGGGTTTTTATTTTTGTTCTTGTTTCTCTAATTGCTTTAGGTGTAAGGTTAGGTTGTTTATTTGAGATGTTTCTTGTTTCTTGAGGTGGGATTGTATCGCTATAAAGTTACCTTTTAGAACTGCTTTTGCTGCATCCCATAAGTTTTGGGTCGTCGTGTTTTCATTGTCATTTGTTTCTAGGTATTTTCTGATTTCCTCTTTGGTTTCTTCAGTGCTCTTTTGGTTATTTAGTAGCATATTGTTTAGCCTCCATGTGTTTGTATTTTTTCCAGATTTTTTTCCAGTAATTGATATCTAGTCTCATAGCGTTGTGGTCAGAAAAGATACTTGATACAATTTCAATTTTCTTAAATTTACCAAGGCTTGATTTGTGACCCAAGATACGGTCAATCCTGGAGAATGTTCCATGAGCACTTGAGAAGAAAGTGTCTTCTGTTGTTTTTTGGTGGAATGTCCTATAAATATCAATTAAGTCCATCTTGTTTTATATGTCATTTGAAGCTTGTGTTTCCTTATTTATTTTCATTTTGGATGATCTGTCCATTGGTGAAAGAGGGGTGCTAAAGTCCCCTACTATTATTGTGTTACTGTCGATTTCCCGTTTTATGGCTGTTAGCATTTGCCTTATGTATTGAGGTGCTCCCACGTTGGGTGTATAAATATTTACAAGTGTTATATCTTCTTCTTGGATTGATCTCTTGATCATTATGTAGTGTCCTTCTTTGTCTCTTATAACAGTCTTTATTTTAAAGTCTATTTTGTCTGATATGAGAATTGCTACTCCAGCTTTCTTTTGATTTCCATTTACATGGAATATCTTTTATCCATCCCCTCACTTTCAGTCTGTATGTGTCCCTAGGTCTGAAGTGGGTCTCTTTTACACAGCATATGTATGGGTCTTATTTTTGTGTCAATTCAGCCAGTCTATGTCTTTTGGTTGGAGCATTTAATCCATTTACATTTAGGGTAATTATCGATATGTATGTTCCTATTACCATTTTCTTAATTGTTTTAGGTTTGTTATTGTATGCCTTTTCCTTCTATTGTGTTTCCTGCCTGGAGAATTTCTTTTAGCATTTGTTGTAAAGCTTCTTTGGTGGTGCTGTATTCTCTTAACTTTTGCTTATCTGTAAAGGTTTTAATTTCTCCATCGAATCTGAATGAGATCCTTGCTGGGTAGAGTAATCTTGGTTGTAGGTTTTTCCCATTCATCACTTTAAATATGTCCTGCCACTCCCTTCTGGCTTGCAGAGTTTCTGCTGAAAAATCAGCTGTTAACCGTATGGGGATTGCCTTGTATGTTATTTTTCCTTTCTGCTTTTAATATTTTTTCTTTGTATTTAATTTTTGATAGTTTGATTAACATGTGTCTTGACATGTTTCTCTTTGGGTTTATTCTGTATGGTACTCCCTGTGCTTCCTGGAGTTGATTGACTATTTCCTTTCCCATGTTAGGTAAGTTTTCCACTATAATCCCTTCAAATATTTTCTCAGACCCTTTCTTTTTCTCTTCTCCTTCTGGGACCCCTATAATTCGAATGTTGGTGCGTTTAATGTTGTCCAAGAGGTTTCTGAGACTGTCCTCAATTCTTTTCTTTCTTTATTCTGCTCCCTTGCAGTTATTTCCACAATTTTATCTTCCAGTTCACTTCTCCATTCTTCTGCCTCAGTTATTCTGTTATTGATTCCTTCTAGAGTATTTTTAATTTCAGTAATTGTGTTGTTTATCACTGTTTGCTCTTTAGTTCTTCTAGATCCTTGTTAAATGTTTCTTGTATTTTCTCCATTCTGTTTCTGAGATTTTTGGATCATCTTTACTATCATTACTCTGAATTCTTACTCAGATAGGTTGCCTATTTCATCCTCATTTATTTGGTCTTGTAGGTTTTTACCTTGCTCCTTCATCTGTAACAAATTTTTTTGTCATTTCATTTTTTTTCTTTTTGATGGGTGGTGCTGTATTCCTGTCAACCTTACTGGTTGTTTGGCCTGAGACGTCCAGCACTGGAGTTTGCAGGCAATTGGATAGAGCTGGGTCGTGGTGCTGAGATGAGGACCTCTGGGAGGCCTCTCTCTGATTGATATTCCCTGGGGTCTAAGGTTCTCTCTTAGTCCAACGGTTTGGACTTGGAGCTCCCACCACAGGAGCTCGGGCCTGACCTCTATCCTGGGAACCAAGATTCCGCAAGCTTCGTGGAGTGGTAAAAAAAAAAAAAAGAAGAAAGAAAGAAAAAAAGGAGCAGTACAATATCAAAGAATAAAAAACAAAATAAAATATATATTAGGAAAAATAAAACTATAATTGAAACAACTGCAACAAGGTAAAATAAAACCATAACAGAAAAGAAAAATAAAAAGGGAGGGGGGCTTCCCTGGTGGCGCAGTGGTTGACAGTCCGCCTGCCAATGCAGGGGACACGGGTTCGTGCCCCGGTCTGGGAGGATCCCACATGCCGCGGAGCAGCTAGGCCAGTGAGCCATGGCTGCTGAGCCTGCGCGTCCGGAGCCTGTGCTCAGCAATAGGAGAGGCCACAACAGTGAGAGGTCAGTGTACTGCAAAAAAAAAAAAAAAAAAAAAAAAAAATGGTCGGGGGAGGAAGCCAAAAGGAGAGATTACTAACAAAGTATAAAGAATAAAATAAAATTCGAAAAATAAAAGATTTATTAGGAAAAATAAAAATATAAAAGAATCAACAACAATGAATCAACAAGGTAAAACAGAACCCCAATGTAAAAGAGGAAAAAAGAAAAGAAAAAAAGCCTATGCTATGGGGGCGGAGTTTAGGCAAGGGGTGGAACTTAGGCAAGGGCTGGGTGTAGGGTGGGGTGGGGTGACATTTGAGCATAGGGCGGGGCCTAGGTGGGGCGATGTTAAGTGTGGGGCGGGGCCTCTGATTAGGACCTGCGCAGAAGGGGAGCAGCAATGGGTGGAAAGGAGCGCCTCAGGAGTGTGGAGTTCTGGAGTTTGGACGTAGGGCAGTGAGTGAGGGTGTGTGCGTGGGGTTTAGGCCCTGATCGTTGGAGGGGGTCTCAGAGGGGGTCTCCGAGTGTAGAGGTGGGGCCCTGGGTGGGGGTGTAGGGGCGGGGCTTGGACTCTGTGCGGCAGGAGGGAGGCTCCGAGGGCAGAGGATTAGGCCCGGGAGCCCAACAGGCTTCCCAGTGCCTAAGTGGACAGGGAAAGCGCTGGTCTCATTCCCTTCCGTTCCTTCGCGCCCGCCCCCACTGTCTCCCCCAGGGTCTGCCCCTTTGCCACTGGACCCCTAACTGTGGGTGGGTCCCACTGGGTGTAGGAACTCCTCCCCTCCCCCAGCCACCCGTCAGGGGTGCCGGTCCCAGAGGTCCAGCCTTTACTTTGGCTTCCCCTTCCCTCCCTCCCACTCCCTCAGGACCTGGGGCCTAGGTGGGCAGAGGACCAGGCCTGGGATCTCAGCAGGCTCCTGGGGGTCCAGTGGGGCAGGGGAAACCCGGTGGTTCCCCAATTTCCCCTTTTGGGCGTGGGATCCCTTCCCCTCCCCCAGCCGCCCCGCAGGGGGGGCCAGTCCCATCCCCCCTCCACTTCTCCTCCCGTCACTCCCCCCCATGCCCCACGTCCAACCTGGTCACTGGGGGTTCCTCCCATCCCCTTAGGTGTCCGTGGTCCCCCACCGGTGCCTGGTAGGTGCCCTAGTTGTGCGGAGATGCGAATTCCGTGTCCTCCTAGTAAGCTATCTTGACTCCGCCTTACAGCACATCTTCTTAACCCAATCTTCTGTTGATGGGCCCTGGGTTGTTTCCATGTCTTGGCTATTGTAAATAGTGCTGCTGTGAACATTGGGGTGCGTGTAACTTTTCAAATTAAAGTTTTCATCTTTTCTGGATATATACCCAGGAGTGCGATTGCTGGATCATGTGGTAACTCTATTTATTTATTTATTTTTACAGAAGATGTTGGGGGTAGGAGTTTATTAATTTATTTTATTTATTTTTGCTGTGTTGCGTCTTCGTTTCTGTGTGAGGGCTTTCTCTAGTTGTGGCAAGCGAGGGCCACTCTTCATCGCGGTGCACGGGCCTCTCACTATCGCGGCCTCTCGTTGCAGAGCACAGGCTCCAGATGCGCAGGCTCAGTAGTTGTGGCTCACGCACCTAGTTGCTCCGTGGCATGTGGGATCTTCCCGGACCAGGGCTCGAACCCGTGTCCCCTGCATTGGCAGGCAGATTCTCAACCACTGCGCCACCAGGGAAGCCCTATTTTTAGTTTTTTAAGGAACCTCCATGCTGTTTTCCACAGTGGCTGCCCCAAATTACATTCCCACCTGCAGTTATACCCCACATTTTGTTTATCTGTTCATCCATCTGGGGACGATTGGGTCGTTTCCACCTTGTTTGGCTGCTGTGAATATGCTGCTATGAGCATGGGTGTACACGTAACTGTCCTTTCCTTCCTTTTTATGGATGTCTTGAATTCTGGAGCCCCTGAAGGGCAGATGAGAGCTGGATGGGTCAACATGGGGGCCCTAGAACCATCTTATCTCTTGTCCTCCCTAAACGCGTGCTGCCTGTTTCTGCTCCCCTTCTCAAACGAGAGGCTGTGTGCTTGGGGAACAGTACCCAGAGAAGCCAAAAGCTTGGCTGTTGATGCGTGACACCCCCTAATGTCTTCGCCAATGGCTGGGTTAGGTTCACTGTGAACTGTCCGCACAACGGGAACCACCATGCCCCCCCTCCACGGCCACCCTGAAACTGTTGGCAGAAGCCGCGGAGGGGTGGGGGTGTGGTGAGCGAAAGGTCTTTGATATTGTGAGAGGCAAGTGGCCTCAGGGGATGAGAGGAGCAGCTAAGGGCTTGGTCCCTCTTCAGCGTCAGGAAATGCCAATGACACTGAGTGACCAGTGCAATGTGGATCTAAGTAAACTTCTTTTTTAAATGCTGGAAATAATCCATCCCGATTTGTGCCTGGTTGGTGACAATGCCATCGGCCTTTTCTCAGATGGAACAAATTATGTGCCATTAAAAATTCAGTTAAAAATAACGTATCCAATCAATGTGTTTCACTGTCAGCTTATCCTTTAAAAGGAACTGAAGAGAAAATGGAAGTGGGAAAAGTTTTGTCTTTTTTCTGAAGGAGAAAACAGACATGTTCAGCTCCTCTGAGCAAGTGGTAGAGCCGTGTTCAGCAGGGCAGGGTCAGTGCGACGGGTCTTTTTATGCGACATGAAAGGATGTGCAGACAGTGGAATCAGAGCTTGAAATGAAGAGCACTTCCAGATAAATTTTTAAAGTCTTTTGTTAGGCTCAGAAAAGCTTTCCAAGTTGTGGAGTGCTGGCCGGTGCTGATATGTTAAGAGCCTTGATACGGTAGGCAGAGGACTGAAATGTTGGGATTGCTGACTAAGGTCGAATAATACACAGCAGCCACCTTCCTCCACACCGCCTGCTCTCCAAGTCCTATCCTCCAACCCCCCAGTTTAGAGGCATTTACAGCCCATTCCTTAATTCTTGCCCACACCCCCTTGGCCATGTGACTCTCTGGAAGCTGAGTCTGTTCTGGGCCCAGTATCTATAGACTGAGCCAGTCATCAGCCTGGGTAACCCTCTCAGTTGTGCCCAGGTGGTCCTCAAGACCATCACTGTGGAACAGCCAGGTGTTCTAGATGGAAACAAGCCCCTTCAGTCCATGTCTTCACCTGAGGCAGCTCATACTGGGCTTGGCACCCTTTTGCTCAAAAAAATGCGTATGAATCAGCAGAGGGGTGTGTGTGTGTGTGTGTGTGTGTGTGTGTGTGTGTGTGTGTGTGTGTGTGTGAATGTGTGTGAATCTGTATCCCCAGAAGGCAGGAACATCTAAGCACCTAGGGACTCAATGTGCTTTATTGTTTTCTGACCCTGTCTTAAAAACTGGTACTTACCAGGTGGGCATAAACAACCCTTAGCACCTCTGAAATTGCTGTGGAGTAAAGCTAACTTCCACTTAAATAAATTTTGCAAGATGGGCTTCCTATGGACAAAAGTAAGCGGATTTCCACTTCAATACAAACCATTTTCTTTCTTTTTTTTTGTGGTACGCGGGCCTCTCACTGCTGTGGCCTCTCCCGTTGCGGAGCACAGGCTCCGGACGCGCAGGCTCAGCGGCCATGGCTCACGGCCCCAGCCGCTCCGCGGCATGTGGGATCTTCCCAGACCGGGGCACGAACCCACGTCCCCTGCATCGGAAGAATGACTCTCAACCACTGCGCCACCAGAGAAGCCTCAATACAAACCATTTTCAACAGTTAAAAAAAAATCCAATCAGAAAATGGGCAGAAGATAAGAAGAGACGTTTCTGAATACAGATGATATACAGATGGCAAATAAGCACATGAAAAGATGTTCAGCATCATTAGCCTTCAAGGAAATGCAAATTAAAACTACAGCAATGAGATATCACTACGTATCTTTCAGAGTGCCTAAAATAAAAAATAGTGACAACAATTTGGTGTTTGGTGCTGCTGGCAAAGGATGTATCGAGGGCTTCCCTGGTGGCACAGTGGTTGAGAGTCCGCCTGCCGATGCAGGGGACACGGGTTCGTGCCCCGGTCCGGGAAGATCCCACATTCCGTGGAGCGGCTAGGCCCGTGAGCCATGGCCACTGAGCCTGCGCGTCCGGGGCCTGTGCTCCGCAACGGGAGAGGCCACAGCAGTGAGAGGCCCGCATACCGCAAAAAAAAAAAAAAAAAAAAGGATGTATCGAAACTGGTCACTCATACATGGCTGCTGAGAATGTAAAAGCTACAGCCATTCTGGAAAACAGTTTAGCAGTTTCTTATAAAATGAATCATGCTATTACCATACTATCCAGTAAGGACACTCCTGGGCATTTTCCCAGAGAAATGAAAATTTGTGTTCACACAAAAATCAGTATGTGAACGTTCATAGCAGCTTTATTTGTAATAGCCCCAAACTGGAAACAGCCCAGATGTCCTTCGACAGGATAAACAAACTGCGGTCCATCCACACTGTGAAACAGCAGTCAGCAATAACAAGGAATGAAGTATTGATGCATGCAACAATTTGGATGAATTAATGCTGAGTGAAAAAAAGCCAATCCCAAAATATGACATGCTGTATGATTCTATTTATGTAACATTTTTGAAATGAGAAAAGCTTAGAAATGGAAAACAGTTGTCAGGTGACTGTGGTGGATACCTGAGCGTGTGATAAAATTGTATAGAACTAAACACACACACACACAAAGGTGTATAGATGAAACTGGGGAGATCTAAGATGGGTGGATGGTATTGAAGGCAGTATCCTGGCTGTGATATTGAGCTATAGTTTTGCGAGATGTTACCACTGTGGGAAACTGGGTGAAGTGTTCACGAGATCTCTGTATTATTTCTCACAACCGCATGTGAATCCACACTTATATCAGTAAAATTTTATTTTTTTAAATTTAATTTAATTTTTTTCTTTTTTACCACACCGTGTAGCATGTGGGATCTTAGTTCCCCAACCAGGGATTGAACCCGGCCCCCTGCATTGCAAGTGTGGAGTCTTAACCACTGGACTGCCAGGGAAGTCCCCCAAATTTTCATTAGAAGAACATGAATCATAGCCCAACATTTTGTTTAAAAAGCAGAAGTCCAGGAAAACTCCGGGCCAAACTTTCAATACTCTTATGGGATGCCACACGTCAGATCACCCTCTTCCTATACATTGGCTTGGATGTACTCACCTGCATAATTTTTCCCCCTAAAGCAGATTATTTTTCCCTTTCTAGTCCCGCCACCCTCCCTCCACCCCATCCTAATCCCTCCACCCCATCCTAGAGTAGACATTATTTTTTAAATAATTTTTTATTTTATTCTATTTTTTAAATATTTATTTATCTATTTATTTTGGCTGCTCCAGGTCTTAGTTGCAGCACATGGGATCTTTGTTGTGGCATGTGGACTCCTAGTTGCAGCATGTGGGCTCTAATTCCCTGACCAGGGATCAAACCCGGGCCCCCTGCATTGGGAGCACGGAGTCTTGCCCACTGGACCGCCAGGGAAGTCCCTAGAGTAGATGCTGTGTTCTTTGCAGGTTGGTGAACTAATCTGTAGCTAATGTGACTCTGAGACTTGCAGCCCTTAATGGCCGTCCAGCTCCTAAAATCTCATATGAAGAGGTTTCCTTTCTTGGAGGTCTTGAAATTGTCTAGCAGATGATCCTCAAAGCATTAAAAAGATTGTGACTTTAGACCTACGAAAAGAGAAGTCTTACATACTGGAAATAAAATCTTTTTATAGGAAAGAAACTAAATTTTTAATTTTTTTTTAGTTCCTACTATGTGCCAGACATGAGGCAGATTACTTTGCTTTGTTTCATGTTCATAACAAGCCTATGAGGGAGGAATAGTTTTGCTATCTTACATATGTAAATAACTGAGGACCAGCCACATGGTCCTCACCTGATCCCATAGCTCATTAGTAGCAGAGTCACGACTGGGGCCTCGGCTGGTTCGACCCGAAGTCCCCACCAGACCTGCAGTTCTCGAACTTTTTGGTGTCAGGACCCCTTTTAACTTACTTAAAAATTATGCTTTGGTTAATGTGGATTATATTGATAGATATTTGCCACATTAGAAATTAAAAGTGATATATTTTAAATACTTATTAATTCTTCTAAAAATAAACCCATTTTGATGTAAAATATAAAATTTTCATGAAAAATAACTCTATATAGCTCCAAAAAATAAACTTGGTGAAAAGAGATGTTTCAAATCTCTTTAATGTTTGGCTTAGCAGAGGTTAGTTGGATTCTCATGTCTGCTTATGCATTAACTTGTTTGTGATATCTTGTTTTGGTGAGGTATAGGAAGAAAATTAGGTGTCACAGTTTTTTAAATAGATTTTCCAGATAATTTTGGATATTAGTCTTTGATGCTATATCAGTACTCGACAAGTGGTAGTTTCTTTTCTTTTTTTTTTTTTTTGCGGTATGCGGGCCTCTCACTGTTGTGGCCTCTCCCGCTGCAGAGCATAGGCTCCGGACGCGCAGGCTCAGCGGCCATGGCTCACGGGCCCAGCCGCTCAGTGGCATGTGGGATCCTCCCGGACCGAGGCACGAACCCGTGTCCCCTGCATCGGCAGGCGGACTCTCAACCACTGCGCCACCAGGGAAGCCCCAAGTGGTAGTTTCTTAAAGGTCAGTTACAGTGAGGAATCTGAAACCATATCAATGAATTTCTTTTTGTACCCTGTTGTATTAAAATCCATAGATCTATCTTCAGTTTGGTTCTTTTACCCGTACATGGTTCATAACAAATCATTGGTCGTTTGAAAAATATTGATTCAGCTGAGGTATTTAGATCTTTTTTATCTATACTGAAACGTGTTTCAGTATAGATAAAAAAGATCACATTCATCTACACCATCACCGACCTCATCAGAAAAGTCTTTAAGTAGCAGTACCAGCTTTCCAAAATATTAATTTTTACTTGAAAGCTCAAATTTTATCACTGGCAACAAATATGGACATTTGTTTTCCTTGCAGTGACAGGCTTACTTCATTAATTTTTGAAAAAATGTCTGCCAGGTAATCGAGCGTGAATAATCATATTTCTGTCATTCCTTCTTTTGCAATGGCATCCCATGCATCGTGGATGGTTCAGCTTGCAACTCAACTGTACAGGTGCTTTGCCTCAAGACCACCATCCCTATGCAGAATATTAAAAAGATGTTAATAGTTAATAAAATTAATCTTTTTCTTTACTGCTTCAGAAAGGACATTCTTAAGTGGAAATGGCTTTTCTCCTTGCCGGTGTCGGGCAGTGAGGAATACAGTGAAGAATACTGCCTTGACTGTGTTAAGGCACCTTTACCTGCCTACCTACCTAGCACCAGTTTTGTGCTCTCAGTGAAAATGGCAACACAGAGAAAAAGGCAGATGATGTTAGTATTATTATGAAAAGGACATCAAAGGACCCCCTAGGGGCTATGGGCCATACCATATCATACCTCTACCAGTTGAAGCAGAGCTTCTCAGATTTTGTTTTTTAGCATCAAACCTGCCAGGGTTGGTGCAGCAACACGGACAGCTGAGGCCTGTTTATTCAAAAGTCCCCATAGATGTGCACAATTTCCACCCAGACGAAATATCAAAACCAGGAGCCAACAGGAACCATCATGAAACGTTCTCTTCAGTGTCTTGTGCCCAATATCCCAGGTGCTCTGGGCTTCCTGCTGCCCAAGGCCACACAAGAGGGGCCCCTGTTGTGCGGTGTAGCTTTAAAGAACAGGTGTGGAGAGAGCAAGCCTGCCACCACCATTGCTGCGCTCACTGCATGGAAATACAACTCTAGGAACCCAGAGGAACAAACTCCGGGATGCCCGACAGACTCCACTCTGCTGACTTTCCTGGGCAATGGCTGAGCTCTCTGCTCTGTGTGGAGTACATTGTACCTTGGACTCTTCTCTTCAACATTTCACTTTCCAGAAAACCCTTCCCCAAGACCCTGTTCTCCTTTTCCAACTTGGCAGCTGGTTACCTGAGAAATGAATTGCTGCACACGTGAGAATGACCATTAAAGTGTTCGGTGCTGGGCTTCCCTGGTGGCGCAGTGGTTGAGAGTCCGCCTGCCGATGCAGGAGACATGGGATTGTGCCCCGGTCCGGGAGGATCCCACGTGCCGCGGAGCGGCTGGGCCCCGTGAGCCATGGCTGCTGGGCTTGCGCGTCCGGAGCCTGTGCTCGAGCCTCCTGGAGTTCTGTAGGAAACCTGACCATGAAGAAATAATTCTGTGATGAGGAGCATTTCGTTAGGATCACAGGCAACTGGGGGTGGTTCTGGAGCCTCTGAAGTTACATCAGGGGTCTCCTCAGCTGACAGCAAGTCAGAGGAATTGGACGATAAAACGATTGGAGGAAGGAGACAAAATCTACACAGCAGGGCTTCCCTGGTGGCGCAGTGGTTGAGAGTCCACCTGCCGATGCAGGGGACATAGGTTCGTGCCCCGGTCCGGGAGGATCCCACATGCCACAGAGCGGCTAGGCCCGTGAGCCATGGCCGTTGAGCCTGCGCGTCCGGAGCCTGTGCTCCGCAACGGGAGAGGCCACAACAGTGAGAGGCCCGTGTACTGAAAAAAACAAAAAAACCAAAACTACACAGCAGTGGTTTATCTCCTCGTGAGACGAAGAATGTAGGTTTTTATTTCAGTCTCTAATGAATGAAAAACATGCAATGTTTACGTTGTCAAAGGACAGATAGAACCATGATGTACACATCCTCATTTACACAGCTGATTTCATGGGTGATCCCATCTCTAACATTTCCACTGTTCTCCCTTGCAGGTGTTTGGTTGTTACTTAAGTAGGTCATGTTTTAGTGGTTTGGGGGGGAAGTCTCCTCGACATGCCTCCCACTGTAGTTTTCTTGATTAAGGAGGCTTTCATCTATTTTCTGAGCAGGGAGAGAGGGTGGGGTGTGCTGGGAGCGTCTAGATAATTTAGCAGCCGTGTCAGGTTGACCTGGCTAGCCCTCTTGTCTGGAACGAATGGGGTGCCCAGGAAAGTAAGTTGGGGTACAGGTGGTGCTACCCAGCAGACACCTTGTCCCTGAAACGCACACTTACGAGCTGAGCTATCAGGCTTCTGTGTGCTGCGACAGGCAACCTGGCTTCTCTTTCAAGCCCTGAATTATAAAACAAGGTGGTGCACGTTTTGGAAAATCCCTTTGTGGGTGTTCTTCTGAAAGTACTAATTTGGTCTTTTGGGTTTCAGCTGGGACTGGGAAGCCTTTTCCACTTCTGCCTCTAGTCTCTGCTGACTTCAGTATGAGCAAATAAGGTCAAGTAATATCTATGGAATAAAACTTACAGAATTAAATTCACTTTTGAAAAATGACAGCATTTGAAATGACTCTATGGCCTAGAAGTGACAGCTGCTCTGTATCCCTCGTCCAGAGTTTGAACGTTTAGGGAGTAGGGAGGATCCAGGGGCTTAGAAAGAGTACTGGGGTCATGGAGCCTCCTATGTGCAGTTTTCCTTAGAGATCCCGACGTAAGCACCCGTGTGTGCCCTATGGGCTGTGACTTCCCTGGTCTCTCCTACCGGGTAATTCTCTTCTCCTTGCAGCTCCCACCACTGCCTGAAATATCCCTTCTGTTCTACTGCCTCTATATGACCCTTGCCCTTTATGAGCCCCTCTCTCCCACCTTACTCCCCCCTGGGTCTCTCTAAATCCCACCTAGTTGTTAGGGCTCAGCTCAAATTCCGACTTCTCCAAGAAGCTTTCTTTCTGATTCATCACCACCATCTCTGCAATACTGACAATAATGATAACAGCTATCAGTAAGTGAACAGTTACTATATACCAGGCTCTGTAATAAGTTCCTGTAGCATCTCATTCAATCCCCACAATAACCTTGTTACTTGAAGGTGCAGAAGGCTTGGAGAATTTGAGTGCACTGGCCATGTCATACCCTAAGTGACAGAGCTGGAATTCCTGTCCTGACTTGCCTGGCTCTGAAGGCCATGCGTTTAACTGTTCTCCAGTCTGCCCTCCTGAAAGGGGTTAATCATCTAATTGTGAGAAGCTGATGAAGCTAGCTGATGAAGGTCATATTGTCCAATCCTCTCGTTTTACAGGTGAGGACCCTAAAGCACCCAAATGCAAAGAGACTTGCACACGGTAAAGTGGTGGCAGAGCCTAGCAAGTACCAGTTTTTCTGGTTCTCAATCTCACTCATCCTTTTTTCATTCAACAAACATGTATTAAATCCTTCCACATTTAAGACACTGTGTTGTACCCTGAGTATCTTTCCTGCTGCGCATTCTCTGGGTGCCCCTTTTGCAAGCTTAATGAATCCACACCCAAAGCTGCCTTAAGATGGGGATTGGGTAAGCCCCTGCCTCCTCTTGGTGTGGCTCTGTGTAGAAGCGCCATGCACCTCTGAGGCCCCAACATGGAACCCTTGTCATTGGCCTGTCCCACACTCAGAGCAGCTGCATAGGGGAGGGTGGGCTGGAGACTGGAGGGGAGGGTGTTTGATTACAGGGTAATGTGAAAAGCGCAGAAAGGCC